>NC_057807.1:475328507-475544494 GCF_018294505.1 Triticum aestivum | reverse complement strand
CTCTACCCTAGTTCTCCACACCCTCGTTCCCGATAAAAAATAAGAAGAGGAAGAAGAAGAAAACAAAGAGGAGAAGAAGAAGAAGAAAAAATAGAAGAAAAAAGGAAAAAAAGGAGGAGAAGAAGAAGGAATAGAGGAGAAGAAGAAAAAAATAATATAAATTCCTATTTTTTCTTATTCTCCTCTATTCCTTCTTTTCTCCTCTTTTTTTCTTCTTCTTCCTCTTCTTATTTTTTTTCTCCTCTTCTTCCCTTCTTCTTCTCCTGCTTCCTCTTCTTATTTTCCTTTTTTCCTCTCCTTCTTTTTCTTTGTTCTTCCTCTTTTCCATACATATAAAAAGGTTTTAAAAAGTTCTCTTCCATCTCATCTCATCTCCACGAAACATCTATCTATCACATCTAAAAAACCAGAGCACATTTAAAAATTCAAAACATCATGCATATTACAATTGAAAAAATACATACATACATAAAAAATACATCTAAAAAAATACATACATACATACAAAAAATACATCTAAAAATACATATACAAATCCTATGAACAAAAATCATATGAACAATGCGTATCATCAACATCATCATATGAACAAATCATATGAATATGAACAGAAAAATCATATGAACAAATGAACAGAAAAATCATATGAAATCAGAGGAAGGGGGTCGGCGGCCGGACCATAACGCGGGGCGGCGCGATGACGACACAGGGGCGGTGATGGCGATGGCGTCGAGGCAGGGGCGGCACGATGGCGACGTCGGGGACAGACCGCGGGGGCGAGCTTCTGCGATGAGGACGACGGCGGGGCCGAGCCTAAGCGACGACGGGCGCGGGCGACGGCGATGGCGGGCGGCTTCGGGGCAGCCAGGCGGCGTCATTGTCGTCGGCGTCGTTGGGGGCTAATGCGAGATGAAAGCTAAAATTTTCGAGTGTTCTCTTATATACACTAAGCATTGGTCCCGGTTCGTGGCACCAACCGGGACCAATGCCCCCCTTTAGTCCTGGTTGGTGGCACCAACCAGGACCAAAGGTCAATTTCCAGCAGCCCAAAGGGCGGGAAACAGGGACCTTTGGTCCCGGTTGGTGGCACCAACCGGGACTAAAGGGGGGGCATTGGTCCCGGTTGGTGCCATGAACCGGTACCAATGCACCCCTTTAGTCCCGGTTGATGCCACCAACCGGGACAAAAGGCCTTGCGCTGCCTGCGTCGCGACCAAAATTTTAGTCCCACCTCGCTAGTTGAGAGAGCTCGACAGTGGTTTATAAGCGCTGCTGCGCCCACCCTCTCGAGCTCCTCTCAACTGCAGGCTTTCGGGCCTAATCTCTGTCACGCTGTGCCTGTGGGCCTACTGGGCCTGCTACAAGCCTGAATCCTGGCCCATGGTTGGGTTTCTAGTCGTATTCAGGCCGTGGTGGCCCAGTAGGTGGCACTTTTTTTTTGCTTTATTTATTTTATTTTGTTTCTACTTACAGCAAAATACTTACTAGTTTTTCATGTAATTCTTTTTGCTTTTAGGTAATAAAAATTATAAATTTTCTGTTAGTGCCATTTGTTTTCCAATTTGAATAGTTTAAATATGATTTTTTTGAAATTTGTGTGAATCACTAGTTTTTGAATAACTTTACTATAAAGATAGATTTTTGAATGATTCTTTTTCAAGCTATTTAATATTATTGTGATTTATCATTATAATCAAAAACAAGTTTTCTTATTTTAGTTTCTAATAAGAAAATTCTTTATGATAATTCTTTTTGCTATGAAAGTTTCTACCAAAAAAAATTCTTCATGAAAATTCTTTTTTGTTTTAATGTTTTGAACATAAAATACTTTGATAATTTTCGTTGCATAAATTTTATATAATGTTAGTTTCAATAATACTACAGGTTTATAAAAGTTTTTTAGTTGATTCCTTTTGCTATTGGAGTTTTATAAAAGCTTTTTAGTTGATTCTTTTTGCTATTGAAGGATATTATAGTTTTGTTTTAGTTGATCATAACAGAATATTTTAATTGATTTTTTTAGTTCATTCTTTTTGCTATTAGTTCATTCTTTTTGCTATTAGTTCATTCTTTCACCTAAATGACCCTTAAATTGAAAAGCACTACAAATGAACTATGAAAAGTTTGAAAGTTGGCATGGTATCATCATTTCACCCACATAGCATGTGCTAAAAAGTTGAGAGGGTTACGACAAAAACTGGATGCACTTCGTGTACAAAACAGACAATCTCTTTGGAAGTATCAGTGTTTCGAATGAAAACTCATCGATTACAAAGGGATTTCATTTGTTCACATGTAACTGCAGTGATATTCTAGATCAAAGGCATCATCATAATAGTTATGGACAGAAAGTCTTCACTTTTTCTTGGCTTGTGTCCTTTGCTTATTGCATCATAACCATGGATAATCTTCATTGTTTAACATGGTGCTTGGGTCAGCCTTGACTTTGAAGGGAGGAATTCCTTGAAACTTTTCATAATCTTCAGACATGTCTGTCTTGCCCTCCAATCCCACGATGTCTCTTTTTCCTGAAAGAACTATGTGACGCTTTGGCTCATCGTATGATGTATCCGCTTCCTTATTTTTCCTTTTTCTCGGTTTGGTAGACATGCCCTTCACATAGAAAACCTGCGCCACATCATTGGCTAGGATGAATGGTTCGTCTGCATACCCAGATTGTTCAGATCCACTGTTGTCATTCCGTAAAGTGGGTCTACCTGTACCCCGCCTCCTGACAGATTGACCCATTTACACTTAAACAAAGGGACCTTAAAATCATGTCCATAGTCAAGTTCCCATATGTCCACTATGTAACCATAATATGTGTCCTTTACCCTCTTGGTTGCTGCATCAAAGCGGACACCACTGTTTTGGTTGGTGCTCTCTTGATCTTGGGCGATCGTGTAAAATGTATTCCAATTTATCTCATACCCTTTGTAAGTCATTATAGTTGAAGATGGATCCCTCGCCAATGAGTACAACTCATCAGAAACAGTGTTGTCACCCCTGAGACGTGTTTGCAACCAACTGCCGAAAGTCCTGATGTGTTCACATGTAATCCAGTCGACACACTGGTCCGAGTGTTTGGAGCGCATAATGTTCTTGTGTTCATCGGCACACGGGATCACCAAGGTAGAATTCTGTAGAACTGTGTAGTGTGCTTGAGACCAAGAATGCCCGTCCCTACATATTATTGAGTCCTCTGTTGGGTAACATAGTAATTTCAAAAAAATTCCTACGATCACTCAAGATCTATCTAGGTGATGCATAGCAACGAAAGGGGAGAGTGTTGTCTACGTATCCTCGTAGACCAAAAGCGGAAGCGTTATGACAACGCGGTTGATGTAGTCGTACGTCTTCATGATCTGACCGATCCTAGCACCGAAGGTATGACACCCCCGTGATCTGCACACGTTCAGCTTGGTGACGTCCCACGGACTCTAGATCCAAGTGAGGTCGAGGGAGAGTTTCGTCAGCATGGCGGTGTGGTAACATTGATGACAAAGTTACCGGCGCAGGGCTTTGCGTAAGCACTACGACGATATAACTGAGGTGGAAATCTGTGGAGGGGGGCACCGCACACGGCTAAAAGATAAACTTGATCAACTTGTGTGTCTACGGGGTGCCCCCGCCCCCGTATAAAGGAGTGGAGGAGGGGAGGGTCGGCCCTCTATGGCGTTCCCAAAGGGAGGGAGTCCTACTCCCAGTAGGAGTAGGTTTCCCCTTTCCCTAGTTGGAGTACGAGAAGAAGGAAGAGGGAGAGGGAGAGAAGGAAAGGGGGGCCAGCCCACCTCCCAATTCGGACTGGGCTTGGGAGGGGGCTTGGGAGGGGGGGGGGCACCCCCACCTTGTCTACCTCCTCCTCTCTTCCACATTGGTGCTTTCATTGAGAGTTCCGCTGTGTGATCGGCAAAAGGATCAATGGCTCGACTGCAGGTCAACTGCGACGTCGACTTCTTCGTCACCAGCTCGGCTGGTCACCTTGGCTTGACCGAGGACTACGCCCTATCTCCGATCGTCATGTTCGGATGAGGGCCTTCATCAACACCAACTCCGATCTCTATCAAGATCATGGAGGAGTCATCCATGGAGCTCGGGGGCTCTACGTCAACATTGCCCTCACGCGACCGTGCTGTTTTTCTGGACAACAAACTTGTATCTGCCGGCACCGCCTCCTCGAGTGTCGCCTAAACGATTACTTCGGTGAAATTATGCGGAATTAAGTCTACAACAACCCTGCAAAAATTTCGTCGAGTTCCGATGGAGGAATCTCCGGCAATGTCCGATATACCGGAGCCCTGTTGAATCTGGACGAGAATCTGGATGAGTTTAGAGCGTGGTATCCAGCATCTAGCTCGGGTGTCCTTTGAAAGATCCAACCGTTGATTTTCTGCGGAATTCCCATATCTACCACTTGCCAAAAATTCAGCTCGATCCGACCGTCCAAACTCCGGGAAACTTCCGATTAGTGCATCAATTTTTGGATCTGTTTTCTGCGCGAGAACGAATCCGACCCGAATTCATCTTCTTTATGAACGGGATCTCGGACATCCTTTTTGAAGAGTTTTCGTATGGGGTGTTGTGTTTTATTCTCAAACACATCCCAGTAGTATTAAAAGTATTCTTGGAATACGAACTTCATCGTCGCACCGGCGTCAAACCAGCCCGACAACATCACTCCACGGTGGCCGACCTGCGTTAGACACGTCGTCGCTTTGTTGAGCCGAGCTCAATTTCTTCGGATCATCATCTCGGCAAGCCGAGCAAGAGTCCGGCATAGCGAAGGATAAATCATCACCAACATCACCGCCCCACGTATTACACGATGCGGGCATACCGGCATCGCCACACGGTCGCTTCATCAAGCCGGCATCGACCACGTCATGACCTACATCGACAGGGCCGCACTATTGCTTCATCGAGCCGGTGTCCGTCACGCCGAACTACTCCAACACCTCGGCTGACACATCTCCTCACTGACCTGCTTCGTCTCCTCGCTTGGACTGGGAGCTTCGCCATATCTTCATCAACCTACTCCGGAGACTTCGGCGTCGCTGGCCGACCAGCTCCGTCACGTTAGCTGGACCGAGGGCTTTGCCTCAACGAGCCAACCTTTGCCAGCATCATCATGCCGTTGCTTTCTTGCCCATCAGGCGATAGGTGTGCGGATCGAGTCCCAATTTTGGGAATCACCTTTCTTCGGATTGCTACAACAAATAAGCCAGGTGCTATTAATCCTAGTATTTTTTGCTTGTTTGGGTTCATTTTTCCCAACGAATTATTACTCTGGTTTGTCCATCATATGTACGCAGGTCTATCAAATGGTGGCCACATTAACGACGGTCGCATGGTGGTTCGGTCATTTTTCGTACATAGTCCCGCGAACGCCGCATCCGGAACTCGAATCGACTTGTGAATTCAGGCCTTGCCATGCTTTTACCGCATCACGCCGCCGCCCTACATCGACATTGACTTCGGCGCCAGGCCATATTTCTTTTATTACTCACTTTGCATAAATTATTTGTTATGCAACGAATTTTTTCATTATTATTATTACTATTATCTCCGGTTTGCACTATTTTTTGTGCACAGAAAAATGATCCAGCCGGACTATATCCTTTGGCGTCACCTCGGCTGGACGTGGGGCTTCGTCAACACTTCATTACCCCATGCCGGGGACTTCGGCATCACCCTGCCGCCCTGCATTGACCGTGCTATGTCACCACTTCTGAGTGTCGAGCCCTTTGCTCCGCCATCATTGACCGCGTCATCAATACCGAACACATTAACCAGCTAAGTTACCTTCATGCTCAAAGTTTTAAATTTTTAATTTGTGTTCGGCTCGACCAAGCATTATACTTTTTTGGAAAAAAGTTGCTTGTAAAAATTTCCTTGTCCAAACTTTGTTTGTGACGCGCAAATTCAAATACCCCATTTACTTGGGGGCTTCCTTCATGAAGCTTTTTTCTCTTGCATATGATTATACTTGTACGGCTTCGTTCCTTGTTCGTGTATTACGCCACAATATGCACCATGTTGACTTAAGCGATTTGCAAGCTGGGTTGCCTCGCTCCTGTGTTTACCCCTACGTTCCTGATTGTTCAGCTAGGGAGTAAAGGGAGCACCTCTGCGATTGTCACGATCGGGTCATCTGAGCCGGACCTCAGACTGGGTGAAGCCGAAAGCTAGCGCTCTTATAGTTTTCAATCATGGTCGGCACACAATGGAACTCATGAGTACAAAAAATCTATTGCACAAGTCTCATAATAACAATGAGCACCGAAGAAAGATATCGGTGGGGGTACTATTTTCTTCGAAGATGCTTCTTACACTTTGCAGTAATATAGCATAAGTTCCCTGAGCGCGCTTTGTCTGTTACAGCCTTATGGCCTGATTGCCTGGTTATTGGAAACACCATCAATATTCTCGACAGATGGAGTACATAACACTTATCGGTCCTTGACCGAAGAGGGAGAAGCCGATGGTTGGTTAAGACGCGTTTAAAGTTCGGTTGAACATACATATGATATAAGTACTTCGGTACATGCAATCATTCTTTTACCCAAGTCACTTGGGGGCTCTTAAATTTATATGAGCCGTTTTATGATAAGTGTTTTTCTTCTTAGTCGTTGCAAAGTTTTTATTATTATTTATCACTCCTTTTTTCGACACAAGTGTGCGGTCACTAGCCGGGGAGCCTAATTTCTCTCTCAAAGCCGCTAGAGTTTAGTTTGCTAAACTGACCTAGTAAGAAGTACTCCGCCTTCGGGATAGGAGGTTGAAGCCGTAGACTGACCCGCTTGAAGTTTTGAGATAGGATGTGTCATGTTAAAGCACGGCAGAAGCACCTTTTTTTCTAAAGTCCAAATTTCGGATTGGCACCGAACATTTGATCTAGTTCGGACATTAACCTTTTGAATAAGTTTTTTGGCTTTTCGAGCCCATGGCACTTCTAAACTATTTGTGTGTTTTCAGAACAAGTCTCGCAGTGCAACACCGGACACCTTTAGAGATTCGGCAAAAACATTCTCGGATATTGCTATATATGCATCGGTTTCGAATTGTGTCTTCGGTCAATAGTTGGGTTGCCCGGCTCCTGCGCTTGCCTCCTATGTTCCGCTTTGTTTGGCTAGGTGTGCAAAGGGAGAACCACTGCGATTGTGCTTCTAGCTCACATGGTTAAGCACCTCAGTGGAGAAAGCCGAAAACTGACTGTCACAATAAGCGTAAACTGGTCGGCGATCCGATGACGGCGTTAAACCATGGGCCATTCATAACAATGGCCGAAGTGTTTATGGCTTGACCTCGACTGTCGCCGAACACTACTGGGGGCTATTAACTGGCCTCCCAAACTAAATCCTCGATATTTTGCTCTTATATTGGAGCTGAGGTTTCATGATCATGCTTAGCATGACAACCCAAAGAAAGGAACCGATAGCGGGACTATTTTCTTTGGCAGACATTTCTTCTGTTAAACAGTAATATAACATATCTCTCCGCGTATGGCCAGATTGCCTTGTTTGTTGTAAATCTTTGCCCTCATAAAGGCTTTATAAAGTAGGACAAACATTCCTCGGCTATTGGCCGAGGAGGTGGAAGCCGATGGTCGGTCAACAAAGTTTTGTACAATGCGGATCCGAGCATTAATGACGTAAAGTACTTGGATACATAGTCATTACACATAATTTGTGATTTTACTATGGATATCGATCCTTAATTCGGCCTCCCGTCCCTGCATTAAGGCTCGGGGGCTACTAGGCTTCGGGCTTATTATTTACAAATATTAAAGGGGCACATCGATCCCCTGATCTGGTGTTACCACCCAACCAGTGTCTCGGGGGCTACTGCATTGCATGTTCTATGCAGAAAATTTTAAGTGCAATACAGTTTCCGAGGAGATTTTGATCCTCAGGTTGGTCGGCCGCACCTAACCTGAGTCTCGAGGACTGAGCACGCCGCTTTTTGTGTCCCGAAGTATTCTGCCGAGCTAGGACTTGATCCTTAGAACGATTTTGCAAATCAACCTGAGTCTCAGCAGCTACGGGGATCAGCGGTCTTATGTCATCCTTCATGTGCATGTCGGGTTTTAGACTGATACCCACCTTGAGGGCTACTGGCTATGTATCTCGTCAGAGAATAAATTGCACCAATCAAAAATATTGACAAAAATCGGCCCACATTCGGGGTGGTGCACCATCTCGGAAGCAGTCCGGCACAAAGCTCGGGCGCTAGTGGCTGGCTCCATAGAGGGCATTTCCGGCATTAAGCTCGGCTAAACTCCTTCAAAATTCTTTGAACCAAGGTGATTTACGACACCTAGGATACAGTCCGACGTTGGAGCTCGGATACATAGTCCGGCGTTGGAGCTCGGATACATAGTCCGGCGTTAGAGCTGGGAAGCAGTCCGGCATTGGTGCTCGGCTGCAAAAGATACCTCGAATGCAGTCCGGCATTGGAGCTCGGACGCAAGAGGACACTGCCTCCCGGGAACAACTTCAAACCCGAGGTGTGGCATAACAAGGCATTGATGAAGGCCGGAAACTTAAAGGGGCTCCTCGGATACCCGACGTGTAAACTCGTCGAATGCATTTCGGCGATCCTCGAGATAGAAGATGAGAAGATTTGTTGAACCAGTTTTCAAGACCGGTAACCGAAGATGAAGAACAGTTCGGAAGAATCGAGGAGCGTCCCTAACTTGAAGACCGGTTCAGGGGGCTACTGACGGTGTCCTGGACTAGGGGGTACTCAATATGTCATCTCCCGATCTGTTAGATTGTGCCGAGGACCCCCATGGCCGTATACTCATGGGCCAGTCCGGACGGCTGCCCCATACAAGGAAGAATCCACAAGACTTGGCGATCAAGACAAGGACTCCTCCCCCACCGGCGTATTCGGCTAGGACTCTTGTTATCCTAGGCCTCTGGTGCATTATATAAACCGGGGCCAGGCTAGTCGATAGATGGACAACAACAATCATACCATAGGCTAGCTTCATGGGTTTAGCCTCTCTGATCTCGTGGTAGATCAACTCTTGTACTACCCATATCATCAATATCAATCAAGCAGGAAGTAGGGTTTTACCTCCATCGAGAGGGCCTGAACCTGGGTAAACATTGTGTCCCTTGCCTCCTGTTACCATTGATCCTAAGATGCGCTGCTTGGGACCCCCTACCCAAGATCCGCCGGTTTTGACACCGACAAAGGCCCATTGACTCCCCGGGGGGTTCCGGTAACCTCCCGGTACTCCAGAAAAATGCCCGAACTACTCGGAACCTTTCCGGTGTCCAAACATAGCCTTTCAATATATCAATCTTTATGTCTCGACCATTTCGAGACTCCTCGTCATGTCCGTGATCACATCCGGGACTCCGAACAACCTTCAATATATTATATCAAATAAACTCATAATACTAATCCTCGTCGAACGTTAAGCGTGCGGACCCTACGGGTTCGAGAACTATGTAGACATGACCGAGACACGTCTCCGGTGAATAACCAATAGTGGAACCTGGATGCTCATATTGGTTCCTAGATATTCTACGAAGATGTTTATCGGTCAAACCGCATAACAACATACTTTGTTCCCTTTGTCATCGGTATGTTACTTGCCCGAGATTCGATCATCGGTATCTCAATACCTAGTTCAATCTTGTTACCGACAAGTCTCTTTACTCGTTCCGTAATACTTCATCCCGTAACTAACTCATTAGTCACAATGATTGCAAGGTTTATAGTTAGTATTACCGAGAGGGCCCAGAGATACCTCTCCGAAACACGTAGTGACAAATCCTAATCTTGATCTATGCCAACCCAACAAACACCTTCAGAGACACCTATAGAGCACCTTTATAATCACCTATTTATGTTGTGATGTTTGGTAGCACACAAAGTGTTCCTCCAGTATTCGGGAGTTGCATAATATCATAGTCTGAGGAACTTGTATAAGTCATGAAGACAACAGTAGCAATGAAACTGACACGATCATAATGCTAAGCTAACGGATGGGTCATCTCCATCACATCATTCTCCTAATTATGTTATCCCGTTCATAAAATGAGAACACATGTCTATGGTTAGGAAACATAAGCATCTTAGATTAACAAGCTAGTCAAGTAGAGGCATACTAGGGACTATATGTTTTGTCTATGTATTCACACATGTACTAAGTTTTCAATTAATACAATTCTAGCATGACTAACAAACATTTATCATGAACTAAGGAAGTAAATAATAACTTTATTATTGCCTCTAGGGCATATTTCCTTCAGTCTCCCACTTGCACTAGAGTCGATAATCTAGATTACATAGTAATGATTCTAACACCCATGGAGCTTTGGTGTTGATCATGTTTTGCTCGTGGAAGAAGCTTAGTCAACGGGTCTGCAACATTTAGATCCGTGTGTATCTTGCAAATCTCTATGTCCCCCTCCGACACTTGATGACAGATGGAATTGAAGCGTCTCTTGATGTGCTTGGTTCTCTTGTGAAATCTGGACTCCTTTGCCAAGGCAATTGCACCAGTATTGTCACAAAAGATTTTCATTGGACCCGATGCACTAGGTATGACACCTAGATCGGATATGAACTCCTTCATCCAAACTCCTTCATTCGCTGCTTCTGAAGCAGCAATGTACTCTGCTTCACACGTAGATCCTGCCATGATGCTTTGCTTGGAACTGCACCAACTGACAACTCCTCCATTCAATAAAAATATGTATCCGGTTTGTGACTTAAAGTCATCCGGATCAGTGTCATAGCTTGCATCGACGTAACCGTTTACGATGAGCTCTTTTTTGCCTCCATAAACGAGAAACTTATCCTTAGTCCTTTTCAGGTATTTCAGGATGTTCTTGACCGCTGTCCAGTGCTCCACTCTGAGATTACTTTGGTACCTCCCTGCTATACTTTGGTATAGCTCCATCAGGTCTGGTACACAGCATTGCATACATGATAGAACCTATGGCTGAAGCATAGGGAATGACTTTCATTTTCTCTCGATCTTCTGTAGTGGTCGGGCATTAAGTCTGACTCAACTTCACACCTTGTAACACAAGCAAGAACCCTTTCTTTGACTGATCCATTTTGAATTACTTCAAAACTTTATCAAGGTATGTGCTTTGTGAAAGTCCAATTAAGCGTCTTGATCTATCTCTATAGATCTTGATGCCCAATATGTAAGCAACTTCTTTGAGGTCTTTCATAGAAAAACTCTTATTCAGGTATCCCTTTATGCTATCCAGAAATTTTATATCATTTCCAATCAACAATATGTCATCCACATATAATATTAGAAATGCTACAGAGCTCCCACTCACTTTCTTGTAAATACATGCTTCTCCAAAAGTTTGTATAAAACCATATGCTTTGATCACACTATCAAAGCATTTATTCCAACTCCGAGAGGCTTGCAACAGTCCATAAATGGATTGCTAGAGCTTGCACACTTTGTTAGAACCCTTTGGATCGACAAAACCTTCTGGTTGCATCATATAAAACTCTTCTTCCAGAAATCCATTCAGTAATGCAGTTTTGACAACCATTTGCCAAAGTTCATAATCATAAAATGCAGCAATTGCTAACATGATTCGGACAGTCTTAAGCATCGCTACGGGTGAGAAAGTCTCATCGTAGACAACTCCTTGAGTTTGTCGAAAACCTTTTGCAACAAGTCGAGCTTTGTAAACACTAACATTACCGTCTGCGTCTGTCTTCTTATTAAAGATCCATTTATTTTCTATGGCTTGCCGATCATCAGGAAAGTCCACCAAAGTCCACACTTTGTTCTCATACATGGACTCCATCTTAGATTTCATGGCTTCAAGCCATTTCGCGGTATCTGAGGTCATCATCGCTTCCTAATAGTTCGTAGGTTCATCATGGTCTAGTAACATGACTTCCAGAACAGGATTACCGTACCACTCTGGGGCGAATCTTACTCTGGAAGACCTACGAGGTTCGATAGTAACTTGATCTGAAGCTTCATGATCAACATCATTAGCTTCCTCATTAATTAGTGTAGGAATCACGGGAACTGATTTCTGTGATGAACTACTTTCCAATAAGGGAGAAGGTACAACTATCTCATCAAGTTCTACTTTCCTCCCACTCACTTCTTTCGAGAGAAACTCCTTCTCTAGAAAGGATCCATTCTTAGCAACAAAGATTTTGCCTTCGGATATGTGATAGAAGGTGTACCCAACAATTTCCTTTGGGTATCCTATGAATACGCACTTCTCCGATTTGGGTTCGAGCTTATCAGATTGAAGCTTTTTCACATAAGCATCGCAGCCCCAAACTTTAAGAAAGGACAACTTTGGTTTCTTGCCAAACCACAGTTCATAAGGCATCGTCTCAATGGATTTTGATGGTGCCCTATTTAAAGTGAATGCAGCCATCTCTAAAGCATAACCCCAAAACGATAGTGGTAAATCAGTAAGAGACATCATAGATTACACCATATCCAATAAAGTACAATTACGACGTTCAGACACACAATTTCGCTCTGGTGTTCCAGGTGGCGTCAATTGTGAAACTATACCATGTTGTTTCAAATGAAGACCAAACTCGTAACTCAAATATTCTCCTCCACGATCCAATCGTAGAAATTTTATTTTCTTGTTACGATGATTTTCCACTTCACTCTGAAATTCTTTAAACTTTTCAAATGTTTCAGACTTATGCTTCATTAAGTAGATATAACCAGGTCTGCTCAAATCATCTGTGAAGGTAAGAAAATAACGATACCCACCACGAGTCTGAATACTCATTGGACAACATACATCGGTATATATTATTTCCAACAAGTTAGTAGCTCATTCCATTGTTCTGGAGAACAGAGTTTTAGTCATCTTGCCCATAAGGCACGGTTCGCAAGCACCAAGTGATTCATAATCAAGTGATTCCAAAAGTCCATCAGCATGGAGTTTCTTCATGCGCTCTACGCCGATATGACCCACACGGCAGTGCCACAAATAAGTTGCACTATCATTATTAGTTTTGCATCTTTTGGCTTCAATATTATGAATATGTGTATCATCACTATCGAGATTCAACAAAAATAGACCACTCTGCAAGGGTGCATGACCATAAAAGATATTACTCATATAAATAGAACAACCATTATTCTCTGATTTAAATGAATAGTCGTCTTGCATTTAAAAAGATCCAGATATAATGTTCATGCTCAACGCTTGCACCAAATAACAATTACTGAGGTCTAAAACTAATCCCCATGGTTGATGTAGAGGTAGCGTGCCGACGGCAATCACATCGACCTTGGAACCATTTCCCACGCGCATCGTCACCTCATCCTTAGTGAATCTTCGCTTAGTCCATAGCCCCTGTTTCGAGTTGCAAATATGAGCAACAGAACCAGTATCAAATACCTAGGCGCTACTGCGACCATTAGTTAAGTACACACCAATAACATGTATATCAAATATACCTTTCACTTTGCCATCCTTCTTATCCGCCAAATACCTGGGGCAGTTCCGCTTCCAGTGACCAGTCCCTTTGCAGTAGAAGCACTCAGTTTCAGGCTTAGGTCCAGACTTGGGTTTTTTCTCTTGAGAAGCAACATTTGCCGTTCTTCTTGAAGTTCCCCTTCTTCCTTTTGCCCTTTTTCTTGAAACGAGTGGTCTTGTTGACCATCAACACTTGATGCTCCTTTTCGATTTCTACCTCCGCAGCCTTTAGAATTGCGAAGAGCTCAGGAATAGTCTTGTTCATCCCTTGCATATTATAGTTCATCGCTAAGCTTTTGTAGCCTGGTGGCAGTGATTGAAGAACTCTGTCAATGACACTATCATCAGGAAGATTAACTCCTAGTCGAGTCAAGTGGTTGTGGTACCTAGACATTCTGAGTATGTGTTCACTGACAGAACTATTCTCTCCATTTTACAGCTGTAGAACTTATTGGAGACTTCATATCTCTCAATCCGGGCATTTGCTTGAAATATTAACTTCAACTCCTGGAACATCTCATATGACCCATGACGTTCAAAACATCATTGAAGTCCCGGTTCTAGGTCGTAAAGCATGGCACACTGAACTGTCGAGTAGTCTTCAACTTTGCTCTACCAGACGTTCTTAACGTCATCAATAGCATCTGCAGCAGGCCTGGCACCCAACGGTGCTTCCATGACGTAATTCTTCTATGCAGCAATGAGGATAATCCTCAAGTTAGGGACCCAATCCGTGTAGTTGCTGCCATCATCTTTCAACTTAGCTTTCTCTAGGAATGCATTAAAATTCAAAGAAACTGTAGCACGGGCCATTGATCTACAACAACATAGACATGCAAAATACTATCAGGTACTAAGTTCATGTTAAATTAAAGTTCAATTAATCATATTACTTAAGAACTCCCACTTAGATAGACATCCCTCTAATCATCTAAGTGATCACATGATCCAAATCAACTAAACCATGTCCGATCATCACGTGAGATGGAGTAGTTTTCAATGGTGAACATCACTATGTTGATCATATCTACTATATGATTCATGTTCGACCTTTAGGTCTCAGTGTTTCGAGGCCATATCTGCATATGCTAGGCTCGTCACATGTAACCCAAGTATTTTGCGTGTGCAAAACTGGCTTGCACCTGTTGTATGTGAACATAGAGCTTATCACACCCGATCATCACGTGGTGTCTCGGCACGACGAACTCTAGCAATGGTGCATACTCTGGGAGAACAGTTGTACCTTGAAATTTAGTAAGGGACCATCTTATAATGCTACCGCCGTACTAAGCAAAATAAGATGCATAAAAGATAAACATCACATGCAATCAAAATATGTGACATGATATGGCCATCATCATCTTGTGCTCATGATCTCCATCACCGAAGCATCGTCATGATTTCCATCATCACCGGCACGACACCTTGATCTCCATCGTAGCATCGTTGTCGTCTCGCCAACTATTGTTACTATACCTATCGCTACCGCTTAGTGATAAAGTAAAACAATTACATGGCGATTGCATTGCATACAATAAAGAGACAACCATATAGCTCCTGCCAGTTGCCGATAACTTTGTTACCAAACATGATCATCTCATACAACAATTTATATCACATCATGCCTTGACCATATCACATCACAGCAAGCCCGGGAAAAACAAGTTAGACGTCCTCTACTTTGTTGTTTCAAGTTTTACATGGCTGCTACGGGCTTCTAGAAAGAACCGTTCTTACCTATGCATCAAAACCACAACGATTTTTTGTCAAGTGTGTTGTTTTAACCTTCAACAAGGACCAGGCGTAGTCACACTTGATTCAACTAAAGTTGGAGAAACAGACACTCACTAGCCACCTGTGTGTGAAGCACGTCGGTAGAACCAGTCTCGCGTAAGCGTACGCGTAATGTCAGTCTGAGCCGCTTCATCCAATAATACATCCAAATCAAAGTATGACATGATGGTAAACAGTATGACTATTATCACCCACAACTCTTTGTGTTCTACTCATGCATATAACATCTACGCATAGACCTGGCTCGGATGCCACTATTGGGTAACGCAGTAATTTCAAAAAAATTCCTACGATCACGCAAGATCTATCTAGGTGATGCATAGCAACAAGAGGGGAGAGTGTTGTCTACGTACCATCGTAGACCGGAAGCGGAAGCGTTATGACAACGCGGTTGATGTAGTCGTACAACCTCACGATCCAACCGATCCTAGTACTGAAGGTACGGCACCTCCGTGATCTGCACACGTTCAGCTCTGTGACATCCCACGAACTCTAGATCCAGCTGAGGTCGAGGGAGTGTTTTGTCAGCACGACGGCATGGCGACGGTGATGATGAAGTTACCAGCGCAGGCCTTCGCCTAAGCACTACGACGATATGACCGAGGTGGAAATCTGTGGAGGGGGGCACCGCACACGGCTAAAAGATCAACTTGATCAACTTGTGTGTCTATGGGGTGCCCCCCTCCCTCGTATATAAAGGAGTGGAGGAGGGTAGGGCCATCCCTCAATGGCGCGCCCAACGGGGGGAGTCGTACTCCCTGTAGGAGTAGGTTTCCCCCTTCCCTAGTTGGAGTAGGAGAAGAAGGAAGAGGGAGAGGGAGAGAAGGAAAGGGGCGCCGGCCCCCCTCCCAATTCGGATTGGGCTTTGGGTGGGGGTGGGGGCGCCCCCACCTTGGCCACCTCCTCCTCTCTTCCACCATGGCCCATTAAGGCCCATTGACTCCCCGGGTGGTTCCGGTAACCTCCCGGTACTCCGAAAAAGTGCACGAACCACTCGGAACCTTTCCGGTGTCCAAACATAGCCTTCCAATATGTCAATCTTTATTTCTCAACAATTTCCAGACTCCTCGTCATGTCCGTGATCACATCCGGGACTTCAACCTTCGGTACATTATATCACATAAACTCATAATACCAATCATCATCGAACGTTAACCATGCGGACCCTACGGTTCGAGAACTATGCAGACATGACCGAGACACATTTCCGGTCAACAACTTATAATGGAACATAGATTCTCATATTGGTTCCTACATATTCTACGAAGGTCTTTATCAGTCAAACCGCATAACAACATACGTTGTTCCCTTTGTCATCGGTATGTTACTTGCCCGAGATTCGATTATCGGTATCTCAATACCTAGTTCAATCTTGTTACTGGAAAGTCTCTTTACTCGTTCCATAATACTTCATCCCGTAACTAACTCATTAGTCACAATGCTTGCAAGGCTTATAGTGATGAGTATTACCGAGAGGGCCCAGAGATACCTCTCCAAAACACGGAGTGACAAATCCTAATCTCTATCTATGCCAACCCAACAAACACCTTCGGAGACACCTGTAGAGCACCTTTATAATCACCGATTTACGTTGTGACGTTTGGTAGCATACAAAGTGTTCCTCTAGTATTCGGAAGTTGCATAATCTCATAGTCTGAGGAACTTGTATAAGTCATGAAGAAAGCAGTAGCAATGAAACTGACACGATCATAATGCTAAGCTAACAGATGGGTCATGTCCATCACATAATTCTCCTAATGACGTGATCCTATTCATCAAATGACAACACATGTCTATGGTTAGGAAACATAACCATTTTTGATTAACGAGCTAGTCAAGTAGAGGCATACTAGGGACTATATGTTTTGTCTATGTATTCGCACATGTACTAAGTTTCCGGTTAATACAATTCTAGCATGAATAATAAACATTTATCATGAATTAAGGAAATAAATAATAACTCTATTATTGCCTCTAGGGCATATTTCCTTCATCCCCTCCTAGCATGCCTTTTCCACTCCCCCTCATATCGCGATTGAGGGAGAACTATCTTCTTTAGGTCAGGAATGAAGTCAACACAAAACCTAATGGCATCCTCTATTTGATGGCCCATGGAGATGCTTCCTTCTGGCCTAGCACGGTTACAGACATATTTCTTTAGGACTACCATGAACCTCTCAAAGGGGAACATATTGTGTAGAAATATAGGGCCCAGAATGATAATCTCATCGACTAGATGAACTAGGACGTGCGTCATGATATTGAAGAAGGATGGTGGGTACACCAGATCCAAACTGACAAGACACTGTGCCACATAACTCCTTAACCTTGGTAGGATTTCTGGATCGATCACCTTCTGAGAGATTGCATTGAGGAATGAACATAACTTCACAATGGCTAATCGAATGTTTTTCGGTAGAAGCCCCCTCAATGCAATCAGAAGCAGTTGCGTCATAATCATGTGGCAGTCATGAGACTTTAGGTTCTGGAAATTTTTCTTTGCCATATTTATTATTCCCTTTATATTCAATGAGTAGCCAGATGAGACCTTCATACTGAGCATGCATTCAAAGAATATTTCCTTCTCTTCTTTGGTAAGAGCATAGCTGGAAGGACCTTCATACTACTTTGGAGGCATGCCGTATTTTTCATGCAAACATTGCAGGTCCTCCCATGCCTCCGGTGTATCTTTTGTCTTCCCATAAACGCCCAAGAAGCCTAGAAGGTTCACACAAAGGTTCTTCATCACATGCATCACGTCGATTGAAGAGCGGACCTCTAGGTCTTTCCAGTAGGGTAGGTCCCAAAATATATATTTCTTCTTCCACATGGGTGCGCGTCCCTTAGCGTCATTTGGAACAGATAGTCCGCCAGGACCCTTTTCAAAGATTAATTTTAAATTATTGACCATGGCAAGTACATGATCACTGGTACGCATGGCGGGCTTCTTCCAGTGATCTGCCTCGCCTTTGAAATGATTGCCTTTCTTTCGACATTGATGGTTGGTCGGAAGAATCGACGATGCCCAGGTACACATTCTTCCTGCATTTGTCTAGGTATATACTTTCAGTGTCATCTAAACAGTGCATGCGTGCATGGTATCCGTTGTTTGTCTATCCTGAAAGGTTACTGAGAGCATGCCAATCATTGATGGTTACAAACAAAAACACATGCAGGTCAAATTCCTCCTGTTTGTGCTCATCCCACACACGTACACCATTTCCAATCCACAACTGTAAAAGTTCTTCAACTAATGGCCTTAGGTACACATCAATGTTGTTGCCAGGTTTCTTAGGGCATTGGATGAGAACTGGCATCATAATGAACTTCCGCTTCATGCACAACCAAGGAGGAAGGTTATAGATATATAGAGTCACGGGCTGATAACCCACAGGTATAGGGGATCGCAACAGTTTTCGAGGGTAGAGTATTCGACACAAGGGGAGCCAAAGAATATTTGAAGGTATTAGCAGCTGAGTTGTCAATTCAACCACACCTGGAAATTAATTATCTGCAGCAAAGTGATCAGTAGCACAGTAATATGATATTTTTGATAGTAGCGACAACAGCAATAGTAATAGTAACAGTGACAGCAGTATTTTGTAGCAAGTGTGAGAGTAGCATCAGCAGTAGTAAATTAGCAGAAACAATATAAGATAAATTTGTAGGCATTGGATCGTTGACTTGTTGGATGATATTCATCATGTGACATTTATAACCTAGGGCGATACGACACTAGCTCCAGTTCATCGATATAATTTAGGCATGTATTCCGTAAATAGTCATACGTTCTTTATTAAAAGAACTTGCATGACATCTTTTGTCCTACCCTCCCATGGCAGCGGGGTCCATATTAGAAACTAAGGGATATTAAGGCCTCCGTTTAATAGAGAACCGGAATAAAGCATTAACACATAGTGAATACATGATCTCCTCAAACTACGGTCGTCATCAAGAGTGGGCCCGGTTGTTGTCACTCCGGGGTTGTCGGATCATAACCGTAGTAGGTGACTATAACTTGCAAGATCGGATCTAAAACATGGTTATAATGATGAATTCATAAATGGTTCAGATCCTAGTTCATGACGCCCGTGCCCAAAGTGACAAGCATTAAGCATAGCAAAGTCATAGCAACATCAATCTAAGAACATATTGGATACTAGGGATCAGGCCCTAACAAAACTAACTCGATTAATAATCTCATCCAACTCCTCACCAACTAGCTGGCCTACGAAGGAATTACTCACTCTCGGTCAGGAGCATCATGGAATTGGTGATGGATATGGGTTGGTGATGACGAAGAATGAAGACACCCATCTCCGGAGCCCCAAACGGACTCCAAATCTGCCCTACCGAGGAAGAACAGGGCTTGGCGGCGGCTCCATCTCGTGGATCGCGATAATTCTTTCTCCCTGATTTTTTTTGAAAATATGTGAATTTATAGTATCAGGGGGTCTTCTGCGGGGCGACCAGGTGGGTACAACCCACCTGGGCACGCCAGGAGAGGGGGGCGCGCCCTGGTGGGTTGTGCCCACCTAGATGCCCCTCTCCGGCAGGTCTTGGATCCAGAAATTCTTATTGTTGATATAAAAAATGCTCGCGAAGTTTTGTTCCATTTCGAGAACTTTTATTTCTGCACAAAAACAACACCATGGTAGTTCTGCTGAAAACAACGTCAGTCCGGGGTTAGTTTCATTCAAATCATGCAAATTAGAGTTCAAAACAAGAGGAAAAAACGTGAGAAAAAGTAGATACATTGGAGACATATCAACTACCCCAAGCTTAAACCTTTGCTTGTCCTCAAGCAATTCCGTTGATAAACTGAAAGTGAGAAAGAAAAACTTTTACGAACTCTTTTGCTCTTATTTGCATAAATACGCTTAAGCAGCACCCAGGTTTTCAGCCAACATTATAACTAACTATGTCATCAATAACATTTAACGATTATAATGACTCATATCAATGACATAATCAGCTAGCGAGTAATAATAAAATATCTCAAACAGCAACACGATGTCAAAACAACCATGATATAATATGTCAATAGTGGTATCTCGCTAGCCCTTTCTGAGACCGCAAAACAAATGCAGAGCACCTCCAAAGTTCAAGCAATGACTAAACATTGTAATTCATGGTAGAAAATATCAAGTCATGATGCACCCAACATTAGTTACACATAATGCATAAATCATGACAGCTGTGCTCTACTCAGTTTTTGGCGCTTGTTTTAGAAGGTGGTGAAACAACATAAAAGTAAATAGATAGTCCCTTCGCAGAGGGAAGCAGTGATTTGTAGAGGTGCCAGAGCTCAGTTTTTAAAATAGAGATAAATGATATTTTGGGACATGCACCCTTCTTATTCACTTCACGACCATCAGTTATCAACATCGTCCATGCTAAGCATGCTAGTGGCGATTCCTAAGCGATAAAAGTAAATGTTTACTCCCCCTCCACCATCAATCACACTCCACGGCTTGTCCGAAACAACGGGTGCCGTCCATACCAACATCAGTCCTGGGGGAGTTTTGTTCAATTATTTGCATTTTTGAGTTCGGGACTGGGAATCCCTATTACCGCCCATTTTCTCGTGCGATGGTGAGTGAATAAACACTCGACCTGAGAATAACCCGCTTAGCATGGAAGGTACCGACCACCTTCTGTCATTCCATGAACGACCCAGGTACACAAAAAGGATATTTTTTAGAAGTTTTTAGAGGTGGCACATGCAAATTTACTTAGGACGGCAGAGTAATACGGCATATAGGTAGGTATGGTGGACTCATCTGGAATAACTTGGGTTCAAGGTTTTTGATGTACAAGCAGAGGTCCCACTTAGTACAGGCGAAGGCTAACAATTAAGATTGAGAAGCGGCCTGCTAGATAGCAACAATGATCATAACCATGCATTATGACACTAGCATGAGTAGAATATGAACACCATGAACATAAATATCATAGAGGCTATGTTGGTTTTGATTCAACTACATGCATGAACATGTGCCAAGTCAAGCCACTCGAACATTCACAGGAGGATACCATATCATCATACTACATCACAATCATTTTAACGCTATGTTGATATCCAAGATAAATCATTATTCACTCCCAGCTACTTATGCATGGCATGAGAAACTATAATCTCTAATTGTCATTGCAAACATGTCTAATCATAATGGGCTGAATCATGGATACTAGGTTAAAGATATTTACACAAATAGAACAAGTCGAGTTCATACCAGTTTCTCTTTGCCACGGCTAGTTCATCCAATATCATCATTATTTCCTTTCACTTGCACGACCGAGTGATATGAAAATAATAATAGTGCAAGAGTGCCATGGACTAAGTTGTAATATGCAAGACATTTATTCACCAGGAGAAGACAAGGTAAAATGGGCTCTTTGTTAGATCAACAATAATGCAAATGAGAGCCACTCAACATTTTCATCGTGGTCTTCTCCTCAGTAATACTCGAATAAAAAGAAAAGAAATTGAGAAAAACACACTGAAATATTTTTGGAGTTTTTGGTTTTGGAAGGCAAGCAAACGAATAAGGCAAAAACGAGAAAAAATAATTATACGGGAAAGCTCTCAACAAGCAAAAGAAGAACAAGGAAATCTTTTTGGATTTTATTTTTAATCCTACTACTAAGCATGCGTAGAAAGTAAATTGACTACAACTAATTTTTTTTGTTTTTCTAAAGTTTTTCAAACACACAAGAAGAAAGCAAAAATATAGATCTAAGCATGTATGATACAATGAAAAAGTGTGAACACCGACAAGTGGAATGATATGTGAACATGAATGTAATATCGGTGAGAACAAGTACTCCCCCAAGCTTAGGCTTTTGGCCTAAGTTGGTAATCGATCAGTAGCCTGGAGGGTAGTAGTCTGCGTGGTAGTTCACAGAGGCTCTCGGTGCGGATGCCTCGGCACGCCGTGCTCCACCACTGTTGCGTTATGAGCTCGGGCCTCGCTCTCAAGAATAAAATATCTCCCCTTGCTGTGATAAGCAAAAAGAGCAGGCGTAGGCAAATATGTGTCCACAACAGATTTTTGGTTAAACATTAGATTGTAAGTGAAATTATCAACCTTTCCCTTTAGGATATTATGTTCCTTTAAAGTGTCAAAATCTAAATACCGCATGGGTAAGATAGGATCAAAGGGCAAAGGTGAAACACCCAACTCTCGTGCTGAACGTGTGGCATAAATTCCACCATAGTACCAGCCACTGTTAGCATTATGCTGAAGTCTACATGCAACAATCGCTCCAAGGTTATAATTCCTTTCACCAGTGAGAGCGGTGTGAATGAGGTTCAAGTCTGGCGCACAACGATGCTACAGTCTTGCTTGCCTACTATGCATTTCCCGTTAAATAATGCAAAATACTGAATTGCGGGAAAGTGAATGCTCTTTACTCTTACTTGTCTTACTCCTCTATTTTCACCGTAACAAAGGCTAGTCAAGAAAGACTCGTACTCAGCCTTCGGTGGTTCATCAAGCGAACCCCAAAATGGCAGTTTGCTATGGTAAGCAAAATCCTCCAGTGGGATAGTAAATGGTTTATCATAAAGCATAAAAGACACCCTAGACCCACGAGGGAAAAATGTAAATCCTTTGACAAATGACTCAGTGAGAAGTTGGCGTTGTTCACACTTATCTGAAAGGTACGGACCGAGGCCAACATTGTGAACATATTGCTCAAATTCCTTCTTAATGCCCACACGCACCATATATTCATCGCAAGGCCATAAGCATGTTTTGGTGGTGGCATCATGCGTGGAACTTTGACTTTGTTCAACATAAGACCAGCGAGCAGAACTGTCACGAGAAGATGCCCCCGAGGATCGTCTCCTCGAAGAGCTCCTTCCAAATAGGTTCATCATGTCCGCGTACAATTTTCTGAAAATAAATTTTTTGGGGTGACAAAAATTTGTCAGCAAAACTTTGTAAAATTGATAGCAGTTACTCATATGGATACATAGAGGCCATAGCAAGCCTTCAAACTACTTAGAACACTAAGAATTCAACATGCAAGCTCATCTAAAATAGCACCATGAGTAGATAATTATTCAAAGTATAAACCACTAAAACAAAAACTATTTGGACAAACGGTGGAGTCACATACCAAGGAACAATCCCCCGAAACAGTTTCAGAAATGGAGCTTTGAGCAAAGAGATCAAAATCCGCGGGTTTGAGCTCAAGAACACGTGAGAGAGAGCAATGGAGAATTTTTTCTGGAGGTAAGTGATGACGTGGGCTAAAGAGATAAGTGAGGGGGCCCACGTAGGGACCACAACCCACCAGGGCGCGCCTAGGGGTCCTGGCGCGCCCAGGTGGGTTGTGCCCACCTGGTGCACCTCCCTCTGGTATTTTTTGGACCAGAAATTCAGAAATATTCATAAAAAATTCATGTTCAATTTTCAGGGCATTCTGAGAACTTTTATTTTTGGGTCATTTTTTATTACATAGGAAATTCAAAAAATAGATAAAACATGGCATTTTATTTTATTTAACTAGTAAAAACAGGAAACAAAAAGTAAGGACAGAAGGTAGTGCTTACTAAATTCATCAACTTCATACCGCTCAAAAATGATTCATTAATAAGGTTGATCAGGTCTTATTAACAACCACTTCTGATTAGCATGAAACCGAAAAACTTTCATAAATCACAAAGTTACCTCAATGGGGATATGAATTTCCCTAACAATAAGCATTTTATATTTCTTTTTGACAGTAGGTAGGCGTATTTGAAAACTTCCAATAGTGATTGTCGGAGATTTTTCAATAAATTAATACCATTCACTTGGAATTGTTTCTTCGAAAAGTGCACCATATGCTCATTACCATTAATATGAAAAGTGAACTTGCTTTTGTTGCAATCAATAACTGCCCCTGCAGTATTCAAGAAGTGTCTACCAAGGATAATCAATATGTTGTCATCCTCGGGCATTTCAAGTATAACAAAGTCAGTGAAAACAGTAACATTAGCAACAACAGCGGGCACATCCACACATATATCGATAGGTATGGTGGTTGATTTATCAGCCATTTGCAAAGATATTTCAGTAGGTGTGAGCTTATTCAGATCAAGTCTTTTGTATAAAGAGAAAGGCATAACACTAACACGAGCTCCTAAATCACACAAAGCAGTTTTCACATAATTCTTTTTGATAGAGCAAGGTATAGTTGGTATTCCCGGATCTCCAAGTTTTCTAGGTACTCCATCTTTGAAAGTATAATTAGCAAGCATAGTGGAGATTTCAGCTTCCGGTATTTTTCTCGTATTTGTGATGATGTCTTTCATATACTTTGCACAAGGAGGCATTTTTAAGATGTCAGTCAAGCGAGTACGTAAAAAGACTAGCATCAGCATTTCAGCAAAGCGTTCAAATTCTTCATCATCTTTGTTATTAGTTGACTTGGGTGGAAAAGGCATAGGCTTTTGAACCCACGGTTCTCTTTCTTTACCATGTTTTCTAGCAATGAAGTCTCTTTTATCATATCTTTTATTCTTAGGTTGTGGGTTATCAAGATCAACAGGTGGTTCTATCTCAACATCATTATCTGGTTCCTTATCATTATTTGTTTCAGTGTCTTCATGAACCTCATCATTGTCTTTTTCATTATCACTAGGTGGATGTTCATTACCAGATTGAGTTTTAGCATCAAAGATAGAAGTTTCATTTTCATTATCAGGAGGTTTGTCTATTTCAGGTTCACTAGAAGCATGCAAAGTCCTATCATTTTTCTTTTTCTTTTTCTTTTTCTTTTTAGAAGGACTAGGTGCACTAGTGTTATTTCTTTGCGAATCTTGTTCAATTCTTTTTGGGTGTCCCTTAGGATAAAGTGGTTCCTAAGTCATTTTACCTCCTCTAGATGCAACTCTAATGGCAAAGTCATGTATATTATGATTCATTTCATCAAGTAATTCTCTTTGTGATTTAGCAACTTGTTCTAACTGGGTTTGAACCATAGAAGCATGTTTTCCAACACCTCTAACATCATTTGAGATTCTAAATAACAAGTCACTGAAGCGAGCAATCATATCAGAATTATATTTCAATTGTTTCATAACATTTGCATTGAAGTGGTCTTGTTTTCTAATGTAGTTTTCAAACTCATAAAGGCATTGGGTAGGATGCATATTGTGAGGATTATCATTTTCATTGAACTTCATAAGAGAATTTACCTCTACCACCTTAGGCAGTGGTGGTGTATCAAGCCCATGTATTTCTTTAATAGGAGGTAAATTTTTAACATCCTCAGCTTTAATACCTTTTTCCTTCATAGATTTCTTTGCTTCTTGCATATCTTCAGGAATGAGATATAACATACCCCTCTTCTTCGAAGTGGCTTTAGGCGGTGGTTTAGGAATAGGCCAATCATCATAATTTTTCAATATGTTATTCAATAATTCTTCAGCTTGAGCAATAGTTCGTTCCCTAAAAACACAACCAACACAGCTATCTAGGAAGTCCCTAGAAGCATCAGTTAGTCCATTATAGAAGATGTCAAGTATTTCATTTTTCTTAAGAGGATGATCAGGCAAAGCATTAAGTAACTGGCAAAGCCTCCCCCAAGCTTGTGGGAGACTCGCTTCTTTAGTTTGAACAAAGTTAAATATTTCCTGTAAGGAAGCTTGTTTCTTATGAGCAAGAAAATATTTTTCAGAGAAGTAGTAAATCATATCCCGGGGAGTACGCACACAACCAGGAGCAAGAGTATTGTACCAAGCTTTAGCATCACCCTTTAATGAGAAAGGAAATAATTTGATAATAAAGAAGTATCGAGTTTTCTCATCATGAGTAAAAAGGGTGGCTATATCATTCAACTTAGCAAGATGTGCCACATCAGTTTCAGTTTCATAACCATGGAAAGGATCGGATTCAACCAAAGTAATTAACTCCGGGTCGATAGAGAATTCATAATCCTTATCATCAATAAAGATAGGCGAAGTAGCACTCTTAGGATCACATTTCATTCTAGCACTCAAAGATTTTTCTTTATACTTGTGTAACAATTTCTCTAGATCATCTCTATCCTTACAAGCAACAATATCTCTAGTTGCCTCTTCACTCATAACATAGCCTTTCGGTTCCTTAGGCATTTCATATCTAGGAGGTCTAGCTCTAGCAAGTGTTTCAGGAGTTTCAGTTTCAAGCTCATCACCAGATTCAACCACATCATGTTGTATTACTCTAGCAGTTTGTTCATCAAGAAATTCACCAAGTGGCACATCATCATTATCAAGCATGGTACTAGCATCATTGTAAGCATCATTCATAGTATAAGTAGCATCATCAATAACTTGCGACATATCATAATTAATAGCATGTGGTGTTGTTGTTGCAAGTTTACTCATAACAGAAGGTGAATCTAAAGCAGAACTGGATGGCAGTTTCTTACCTCCCCTCATACTTGAGGGAAATATCTTAGTCTTTGGATCCTCCTGATTCTTCTTAGTGATAAATTTATAATAATCCCACGGGACTCAACAAATATAGCTATGCTCCCCGGCAACGGCGCCAGAAAAAGGTCTTGATAACCCACAAGTATAGGGGATCACAACAGTTTTCGAGGGTAGAGTATTCAACCCAATAGTTTGCTATCAGAGGTATAAACTCTGATAGCAAACTTTTGGCCCTTAGAAATGCTATTGATACTAGCGGTTGTTCGGTGCTATGTATCCAATAAACAAAGCGTGAATCTTTTGATCTAGCATTTATTAAAACTTTCTGCCCCAAACGCTTTGATAAATTCGTCTTTGTGCCTTCGTTGGGTGCCTCGGGTGGTATTATCACTATTTGGAACAGCTCTATGTTTGTGGGCACGCCGTGGTTTATTGATTCCTTTGCTGTGGGGATCTCTTTTGTTTCAACTCAGCCCAATGAGACTTGGAAACTTGTCAATGTTTATGGCCCTTGTTCTGGTCAGCGACGGGTAGAGTTTAGCACCTGGTTATTTGATCTTAATATACCTGATGATGAAAATTGGTTAATCCTCGGCGACTTCAATTTTATCCGATCCACGGCTAATAGGAACAAACCAGGGGGAGATGCTGCTGACATGTTGCTGTTCAATGAGATCATTCGAGCACAATCCTTGATGGAGCTTCCTGTCAAAGGCCGATCGTTTACTTGGAGCAATATGCAAGATGATCCCTTGCTTGAACAACTGGATTGGTTCTTCTCATCGTCAAATTGGACCACCTCGTTCCCAAACACGATGGTTTTACCTCTTGCCAAACCCGTGTCTGATCATATTCCCTGTGTTGTGGCCATTGAGTCCAAAATCCCCAAGTCTAAACTATTCCGGTTTGAAAACTTTTGGGTCAATCATGTGGGATTCTTAGATGTGGTATCTGGTTCTTGGTCCAAATCTTGCCATGTTCCGAAGTCAGCTGCCCTCATCTGCAAAAAGCTGAAAAACTTATGCTACGATCTCAAGCATTGGAGCCGTGGCATTTCGAAGCTGAAAATCTTGATTCAGAATAGTAATGAGGCTCTTACTAGGTTGGATGATATTGAGGACAAAAGAGTTCTTCTTACTCAAGAAAAAAGCTTTAGGCGCATTCTTAAGTTACACCTCAATACTCTGCTAGAATATCAGAATGATTACTGGAGGAAAAGGTGCACTATCAGGTATTTCAGATTCGCTGACAAAAACACTAAACTTTTTCAGTACCTTGCGACTGAGAGGTTTAGGCATAACTCCATTGCCAACTTGCGTGATGGTGATGTGACCTTTAGTGACCATGTTGGTAAGGAGGGAGTGTTGTATAAAACATACAAAGAACGCTTGGGCTCCTCTAAGCCTACCTGCATGCGTTTTGACCTCTCTCGGATCATTAGACGGATTGATGGCTTGGATGAATTGTCGGCACCATTCACGAATGATGAGATTGATGCTGTGATGAAAGAAATGCCGGCTGACAGGGCACCTGGCCCCGACGGCTTTAATGGTTGCTTCCTCAAAAGTTGTTGGCAGATCATCAAAGAAGATTTCTACAAGATGTGCAAGGATTTTCATGAGGGCAATCTTGATATATCCAGTATCTGTGAAGGGTATATTACCCTAATCCCGAAGATCTCATCCCCTGAGACTGCCAATGACTACCGACCAATAACCTTGCTCAATTGCTGCCTCAAAATTGTCACGAAACTCGTCTGCAGAAAGTCATCCTCAAGATCATCAACACGAATCAGTATGGCTTTCTTAAAGGGAGGACCATCCAAGACTGTCTCGCATAGACGTTCGAATATATTCATCAGTGCCAGGCATCGACACGTCAGATTGTGATGCTCAAACTTGAATTCGCCAAGGCGTTTGACACAATTGAGCATGCACCAATGTTGGAGATCGTGCGACACATGGGATTTGATGACAAGTGGCTTCGTTGGATGGGAACTATTTTTGGCTCTGATATTTCTTATGTACTCCTTAATGGAGTCCCTGGCAGAAAGTTTCAGTGTAAGTGTGTGGTGAGGCAGGGGGACCCCCTGTCACCAGTGATTTTTGTCCTCGCTGCTGACTTACTACAAGCTGCTGTAAATGAGCCTTTGCTCGACGTTTGCTTGACCTGCGAATCCCATACAATCGCCGTGGTGATTATCCCGTGGTGCAATATGCGGAAGACACCATTTTGGTGATGTCTGCCTGCCTTGATCAAGCTGCCCGCATGAAGACCATATTGGAGGACTATGCTGCATCAGTGGGATTGAAAATCAACTTTCACAAATCTACGTTGATTCCCATCAACATTGATCAGCGGTATGCGATGGAGTTAGCGCAGGTCTTTGGCTGTTCAGTTGGTTCACTCCCGTTCACATACCTTGGTCTTCCCATGGGCATGACCAGGCCGACGCTATTGGAACTCATGCCTCTTGTGCATGGTGTAGAGAGAAATATGTCCACTGCTTTATCTTTGATGTCTCCGGGGGCCAAGCTCACTCTGGTCAACTCGGCTATGACGTCGATGTTAATCTATGCCATGTGCACAATTAAACTACACCCTAGAGTGATTGAACACCTGGATAAATTGTGAAGATACTGTCTTTGGGCTAAGAACTCTGAGGATGGAGTTAAGAACAATTTGTTGGCTGCCTGGGAGTTGGTTTGTAGACCAAAGAGCAAAGGTGGGCTCGGAATCATTGACATCAAAACCCAGAATATGGCCCTCCTCCTAAAGCATCTCTTTAAGTTCTATAACCACGACGACGTCCCCTGGGTGACCCTGATCTAGAATGCCTATTATAATGACAAGATTCCGCATGCTACGGACCCTATTGGATCATTCTGGTGGCGTGATGTGCTGCACCTCAACGATGTTTTTCGTGGGATTACAAGTGTCACCCTGGGCGATGGATCCTCCCCTCTCTTCTGGAAAGATGCCTGGTTTGATGATCGCCATACACCTCTTATGGAGCTCTTCCCCAGGGCTTTCTCGTACTGCTTAAACGAGGATGCATCAGTTGTCGATGTTCTCACGTCAACAGATCCAAACAGGCTCTTTTATCTGCCACTGTCAGCTCAGGCTAGGGAGGAGGTGCGTGAAATCCAACATGGATCGATGCATATTCTCCTGGAGAGTGATTGCAGAGACACCTAGGAGTGCACTCTCGGTGGGCCCAATTCTTCGAAGAAATTCTATGATCACTGCTTCAGAGAGATGGTTGCTGATGAAGCTTTTGGTTGGCTCTGGAAGGCCAAAAGTCCAATCAAATTCAAAATGTTCAGGTGGCTGCTGTTGGTTGATCGCCTAAACACAAGAAACATGTTGAGACGTAGACACTACATTGTTGCTAGCAATGTCTATACCTGCATGCTATGCCAAAACCGCCCAGAGGAGACGATTGAACATCTCTTCTTTACCTACCCTTTCAGCCAACGTTGCTGGGCTAAGGTTGGCATGCTTTGGTCAACTATGGGGGATAGAATCTCTTTGCTATATGGAGGCAGAGATGATTGGCGCCAACCCTTGTTTATGGATATCTTCCTGATGGCAGCCTGGAGTTTGTGGAAAGAGAGAAACAATGTTTATTTCAGATGAATCCCCCAATCCTTTGAATCATGGCTGGCTAGATTCAAAAACCTTTTGGGCCTCCTGGTGCACAATTGTAGAGAGGACCTCCACCCCTTCTTAACTGCCTACTTACAAAACTTGTAAAGCTTGTAAATCTTTTTCTGTTCTCCCGCTTGTCTAGATATTGGGCGGGGGGCCACTAAAAACCCACCTGTAACACTAATGTATCTGTTCCTGTGTGAGTAATACAAAAGTCAGTGGGAGCTTCTCCCACTGTCGCTGATCGTCAAAAAAGAATATTTGAAGGTATTAGCATCTGAGTTGTAAATTCAACCACACCGAGAAATTAATTATCTGCAGCAAAGTGATCAGTAGCACAGTAATACGATAGTTTTGATAGTAGCGACAATAACAGTAATAACAATAACAGTGATAGCAGTATTTTGTAGCAAGTGTGACAGTAGCAGCAGCAGTAGTAACTTACCAGAAACAATATAAGATAAATTCGTAGGCATTGGATCGGTAATTTGTTGGATGATATTCATCATGTGACAGTTATAACCTAATACGACACTAGCTCCAGTTCATCGATATAATGTAGGCATGCATTCCGTAAATAGTCATACGTGCTTTATTAAAAGAACTTGCATGATGTCCTACCCTCCTGTGGCAGTGGGGTCGATATTAGAAACTAAGGGATATTAATGCCTCCTTTTAATAGAGAACCGGAACAAAGCATTAACACATAGTGAATACATGAACTCCTCAAACTACGGTCATCATTGAGAGTGGGCCCGGTTATTGTCACTCCAGGGTTGTCAGATCATAATAGTAGTAGGTGACCATAACTTGCAAGATCAGATCTAAAAAATGGATATAATGATGAATTCATAAACGGTTCAGATCTGAGTTCATGACACCCGACCCAAAGTGACAAGCATTAAGCATAGCAAAGTCATAGCAACATCAATCTAAGAACATAGTGGATTCTAGGGATCGAGCCCTAACAAAACTAACTCGATTCCATGATGAATCTCCTCCGACTCCTCACTGACCAGCGAGCCTACGAAGGAATTACTCACTCCTGATGGGGAGCATCATGGAATTAGCGATGGAGATGGGTTGGCCATGACGAAGAACGAAGACCCCCCTCTACGGAGCCCCAAACGAACTCCAGATCTGCCCTCTCGAGGAAGAACATGGCTTGGCGGCGGCTCCATCTCGTGGATCGTGATAATTCTTTCTCCTTGATTTTATTCTGGAAATATGTGAATTTATAGTATCAGGGGGTCGTTTGTGGGGCCACCATGTGGGTACAACCCACCTAGGCCCGCCAAGAGATGGGGGTGTGCCCTGGTGGGTTGTGCCCACCCAGGTGCCCCTCCCAGGAAGGTCTTGGCTCCAGAAATTCTTATTATTGACATAAAAAATCCTCGCAAAGTTTTGTTCCATCCCGAGAACTTTTATTTCTGCACAAAAACAACACCATGGTAGTTCTGCTGAAAACAACGTTAGTTCGGGGTTAGTTTCATTCAAATCATGCAAATTAGAGTCCAAAACAAGAGGAAAAGCGTGAGAAAAAGTATATACGTTGGAGACGTATCACGGGCCAGGTGCCGTGATTGCTGCTCTACTCCCAAAAAGGATTAATGCCATCCGCGCTTAAACCAAACCATACATTCCTGCGTCACCTGCAAACTCCTCCCAGTACTTTCTATCGATTTTTCTCCAGTGCGACCCGTCAGCGGGTGCTCTCAACTTCCCGTCTTTCTTATGGTCCTCTATGTGCCATCGCATTAACTTGGCATGCTCTTTGTTTCTGAACAAGCGTTTCAACTATGGTATTGTAGGAGCATACCACATCACCTTGGCAGGAACCCTCTTCCTACGGCGCTCGCCGTTAACATCACCAGGGTCATCTCGTCTGATCTTATACCGCAATGCACCACATATCAGGCGTGCATTCAAATCCTTGTATGCACCACGGTAGAGAATGTAGTCATTAGGGCATGCATGTATCTTCTGCACCTCCAATCCTAGAGGGCATATGACCTTCTTTGCTGCGTACGTACTATCAGGAAATTCATTATCCTTTGGAAGCTTCTTCTTCAATATTTTCAATAGATTCTCAAATCCTTTGTCAGGCACACCATTCTCTGCCTTCCACTGCAGCAATTTCAGTACGGTATCGAGCTTTCTATTGCCATCTTCGCAATTGGGGTACAACCCTTTTTTTGTGATCCTCTAACATGCAATCGAACTTCAGCTTCTCCTTTTCACTTTCGCATTGTCTCTTTGCATCAACAATGACCCGACGAAGATCATCATCGGGCACATCATTTGGTTCCTCTTGATCTTCAGCTTCCCCCGTTGCAACATCACCATATTCAGGGGGCACATAGTTGTCATCATCTTCTTCTTCTTCGCTGTCTTCCATCATAACCCCTCTTTCCCCGTGCTTGGTCCAAACATTATAGTGTGGCATGAAACCCTTATAAAGACCTCATATTCCCACATACAGGGCATGGACAACACATAAAACCATTCTGCTTGTTTGCCTCAACCACTGCGAGAAAATTATTCACGCCCTTAATGTACTTGGAGGTGCGTCTGTTACCGTACATCCATTGTCGGTTCATCTCTGCGTACATCATGAATAGATAAGTAGCCAAATTAATAGAAGTTCATCATCACATTAAACCCAAAGTACATACATAGTTCTCATTGAACAACATATAGCTCTCCAGAGCATCTAATTAAACCATACATTGAAACTATATAAAACATTTCAATGCAACAACAAATGCGATCATAACCGCAACCAAGGTAACAATTGATCCAACGGAATAATGATACCAAACCTCAGTATGAATGGCTTATTTTCTAATCCTTCTAATCTTCAAGCGCATTGCATCCATCTTGATCTTGTGATCATCGACGACATCGGCAACATGCAACTCCAATATCATCTTCTCCTCCTCAATTTTTTTCAATTTTTCCTTCAAGTAATTGTTTTCTTATTCAACTAAATTTAACCTCTCGACAAAAGGGTCGGTTGGAATTTCCGGTTCACATACCTCCTAGACAAAAAAATCTATGCCACGTTGCTCGGCATAATTGTCATAAACACTAAGTGAAACTAATAGTTATAAAAGAAAATATATGTACCACATCTGAATCATAGACAGGAAGAGGGCCGATGGAGGCGGATACCAAAACCATCGCACTATATAATAATAAGTAAGAAAACTGCACAAGTATCTATCTAAATCATACAAGTAAGAACTTTTTCTTTTAGAAAGAAGATAAGATCAACAAGCTCACCACGATGGTGCAGGCGACGAGATCGGCGCGAGCAATCAACGGTGGTGAGGATGGAGACGGGATAGGACGGACCGCCAAACCTAGACAAATCTCGAGGAAAATGGAGCTTTGATAAGGAGCTTCGAGAGGAGAAAGCTTAAGTGTGGCTCGGGCATTTCATCGAACACCTCATGTGCATAGGACGTGAGCTAGAGCACCATAAAGCTCTCCAACGGCCAACTAGAAAAATAGAGCAATGGAGTGCTCTGCTCGCGGGCGAGGGGGTATATATAGGCATCTCATTGGTCCCGGTTCGTGGCTGGAACCAGGACTAAAGGACACCCTTTGGTCCCGGTTCAAGCCACCAACCGGCACCAATGGTGGTTGGGCCAGGAGCGAGGCACATTGGTCCCGGTTCGTGCCTGGAACCGAGACCAAAGGTGCCAGATGAACCGGGACCAATGCCCCACGATGGCCCGGCCGGCCCCCTGACCTCACGAACCAGAACCTATGCCCCCATGGGTCCCGGTTCTGGGCTGAACTGGTACTAATGGGCTGGCCCGGCCTGAACCAAAGCCCTATTTTCTACTAGTGTGTACGCACATGCCTGTGGAGATCACCTGGTCGGAGTAGAGTCGATCAAAGCTGACCAGAAAGTCCAGAAGCAGGTGCATGACATCATAGCATCTAGACTACGATCCAGTAGCTAGCCTGAATGTATGTGACGGGGCAGCTGATGGACCATTTGTATCCCGCCAGCTGCCTGGACTGGCCTTACCCAAATCTCATCACGAGCTCATGCCAACCAGATTGTCAAATCTCGTCATCGGCGCAACGTCATGACTGATCATATCGATCGATCATCACTCGTGACAGTGAGTGCTTTCTGCTGTTGCTAGTGCTCGTCTGCTCGATCTACTATCGCTGAAGGCAATGTGTGTGCGTGGGTGTGGTCGCGCTCCTTGTCGATGTCGACTGCATGTTGTTGCAATGATTCGTGCTTCCCGCTTCACCGGGCGCTCGTGAAAGCTACTGCTTGTGGATCGTGTTTCATGTGAGTGATGGATGGAGACGGCCGAGCCCACGTCCTGGCGGGTGTCGGCGTGCCTCAGCACTCCACGCAGTTACTACTAGAAAAATGGGATCCACACGCTGACCGGGAGGCACACGCGTGCGCGAATCTAGCGGCGCCAGGGATCGTACTCGTACCCCCTCCAGTCATTATTAGTTTACATATAAATTTTATGATAAATTTTTTAGAATAAATTTTATGACAAGTCAAAATATATTTACTTCAATCTTATAGAAAAAAATCAACATTCACGATGTCAAATCAATACTGCTAGATTCATTATGAAATGTAGCCCCTCCAGGCCAAGTGTCCATCACGACTGCCCGCTCACGTCGCTCTCCAGGGGAGCGGCCCAAACGTACCTAACACCGCCGCCGCCGCCCCAACCGCTCCTCCCCGCCCCCCTCGCCGCCATCGGGCGTTGCTGTCGGGCAAAGCCCGCGCAGCAGCCGGCAGCGGCAGGCCTCTCTCGCATGGATGCATTCTTGAACCGGCCCTGGACGGCGTAGTGCTCAGCGAGGTAGGGCACCGGGGCGGCGGCCCCGGGTCCTCTCTGTGGTCACTACTAGGAAAATGCTTATAGGTAGACATTTAGCAGTAGCGTTGGGTAAATACCCCATGCTACTGCTATTTAGCAGTAGCGCCGGACAAAACCAGCGCTGCAAGCGCATGTTAGCAGTAGCATGATACGTCTCCGTCGTATCTATAATTTTTGATTGTTCCAGGCCAATATTCTTCAACTTTCATATACTTTTGGCAACTTTTATATTATTTTTGGGACTAACATATTGATCCAGTGCCCAGTGCCAGTTCCTGTCTGTTGCATGTTTTATGTTTCATAGAAAACCAATATCAAACAGAATCCAAACTGGATAAAAATGGACAGAGAATTATTTTGGAATATTTGGGATTTTCCAGAGGAAGAATCAACGCGAAACGGTGTCCGAGGTGGCCACGAGATAGGGGGGCACGCTCCAGGGAGGCAGGCGCGCCCTGGCCTCTCATGGGCCACCTGTAAGGCGGTTGATGCCCTTCTTTTGCCACAAGAAAGCTAATTTTATGAGAAAAATTTGGGCGAAAGATTCACCCCAATCGGAGTTACGGATCTCCGGATATTTAAGAAACGTGAAGGGGTAGAATTAGGGAACGCAGAAACAGAGAGATAAATCCAATCTTGGAGGGGCTCTCGCCCCTCCTACGCCATGGGAGCCAAGGACCAGAGGGGAAACCCTTCTCCCATCTAGGGATAAGGTCAAGGAAGAATAATAAGAAGGGGGCTCTCTCCCCCTTGCTTCCGGTGGCGCCGGAGCGCCGCCGGGGGCCATCATCATCACCGCAATCTTCACCAACACCGCCGTCATCTTCATCAACATCTCCATCACCTTCCCCTTTCTATATCCAGCGGTCCACTCTCCCGCAACCCGCTGTAACCTCTACTTGAACATGGTGCTTTATGCTTCATATTATTATCCAATTATGTGTTGCCACCCTATGATGTGTGAGTAGATTTCCGTTGTCCTATCGGTGATTGATGAATTGCTATGATTGGTTTGAGTTGCATATTTTATTATTGGTGCTGTCCTATGGTGCCCTCCGTGTCACGCAAGCGTGAGGGATTACCTCTATAGGGTGTTGCAATGCATTCATGATTTTCTTATAGTGGGTTGCGTGAGTGACTGAAACACAAACCCGAGTAAGTAGGTTGTTGCGTTTGGGATAAAGAGGACTTGATACTTTAATGCTATGGTTGGGTTTTACCTTAATGATTCTTTAGTAGTTGCGGATGCTTGCTAGAGTTCCAATCATAAGTGCATATGATGCAAGTAAAGAAAGTATGTTAGCTTATGCCCCTCCCTCAAATAGAATTGCAATAGTGATTACCGGTCTAGTAACATAGTCAATTGCTTAGGGACAATTCCACAAGTCCTACCACCACTTTTCCACACTCGCTATTTTTACTTTATTGAATCTTTATCCAAACAGCCCCTACTTTTTATTTTCGTGTTCTTTATTATCTTGCAAACCTATCCTATCACACCTACAAAGTACTTCTAGTTTCATACTTGTTCTAGGTAAAGCGAACGTCAAGCGTGCATAGAGTCGTATCAGTGGCCGATAGGACTTGAGAGAGTATTTGTTCTACCTTTAGCTCCTCGTATACTTGCGGGTTATCATAGCACGTGATTTCCCGCCCAGCGCTGCTATTAATGGGCCTCACTCTCGGCCCCTTTAGCTATAGTGCTAGCCCTCCTCCCCTGCGTTGCTGCGAAGCCCACCGCTGCTTCCTACCTGCGCCGACCCGCGCGCGCGCCTCTCTCTCACTCACTCACAATCACACGCTCACACTCACTCCCTCAACCCCTCTCTCCCGCCGCCGCCCCCGCCTATGCTGACCCTCCTCCCCGCCGGCCGCCCTCTGCTACGTCTTGAGTTTGCGTTGGTTTTCCTTGAAGAGGAAAGGTGACACAACACAGTAACGTAAGTATTTCCCTCAGTTTTTGAGAACCAAGCTATCAATCCAGTAGGAGGCTCCTCACAAGTCCGACGAACCTATAGAAACAAACAAGGAACTCGCAACCAACGCGATAAAGGGGTTGTCAATCCCTTCACGACCACTTGCGAAAGTGAGATCTGATAGAGATAATATGATAAGATAAATATATTTTTAGTATTTTGTGATATAGATTGGAAAAGTAAAGATGCAAATAAAACTAGATTGAAAACGTATATGATAAAAGATAGACCCAGGGGCCATAGGTTTCACTAGTGGCTTCTCTCGAGATAGCATAAGTATTACGGTGGGTGAACAAATTACTGTCGAGCAATTGATAGAAAAGCGAATAATTATGAGATTATCTAGGCATGATCATGTATATTGGCATCACATCCATGACAAGTAGACCGACTCCTGCCTGCATCTACTACTATTACTCCACACATCGACCGCTATCCAGCATGCATCTAGAGTATTAAGTTCATAAGAACAGAGTAACACATTAAGAAAGATGACATGATGTAGAGGGATGAACTCATGCAATATGATATAAACCCCATCTTTTTATCCTCAATGGCAAAAATACAATACGTGCCTTGCTGCCCCTGCTGTCACTAGGAAAGGACACCGCAAGATTGAACCCAAAGCTAAGCACTTCTCCCATGGCAAGAAAGATCAATCTAGTAGGCCAAACCAAACCGATAATTCGAAGAGACTTGCAAAGATAACTCAATCATACATAAAAGAATTCAGAGGAGATTCAAATATTTCTCATAGATAAACTTGATCATAAACCCACAATTCATCGGATCTCGATAAACACACCGCAAAAAGAGTTACATCGAATAGATCTCCACAAGAGAGGGGGAGAACATGGTATTGAGATCCAAAAAGAGAGAAGAAGCCATCTATCTAATAACTATGGACCCGAAGGTCTGAGGTAAACTACTCACAACTCGTCGGAAGGGCTATGGTGTTGATGTAGAAGCCCTCCATGGTGGATTCCCCCTCCGATAGAGTGCCGGCGACGGCTCCAAGATGGGATCTCGCGGATACAGAAGGTTACTGTGGCGGAAATATTTCTTCGGTGGCTCCCTTGATGGTTTCAGGGTATATGGGTATATATAGGAGGAAGAAGTACGTCGGTGGATGCCCGAGGGGACCTCGAGATAGGGGGCCGCTGTCACGCCCAATATGCGACCCTATCCAAAAGGAACTCAAAGGTCCCACCAAGGATAGACCCGCATATTGGAACGCTTTTGCAAGGTGGATATCATTACATCAACATTACATAATAGATGGGGATACATACATAAGGCATACATTGCCACACGAATACAACATCCTCATACATAAGATCAACATCCGTCTAAGGATGAATCACAAACAGAAACTCAAACGACATCCACCCTGCTAGCCCAGGCTGCCGACCTGGAACCTATCCCCTGATCGAAGAAGAAGCAGAAAAAGAACTCAACGCAAGCAAGCATCGCTCTCGCGTCATGATCATCGCATAAACCTGTACCTGCAACTGTTGTTGTAGTAATCTGTGAGCCACGAGGACTCAGCAATCCCATTACCATGGGTATCAAGACTAGCAAAGCTTAATGGGAAAGGAAGGGGTAAAGTGGTGAGGCTGCAGCAGCGACTAAGCATATATGGTGGCTAACATACGCAAATAAGAGCGAGAAGAGAGCAAAAGGAACGGACGTGAAGCTAACAATGATCAAGAAGTGATCCTGAACTCCTACTTACGTCAAACATAACCCAGAAACCGTGTTCACTTCCCGGACTCCGCCGAGAAGAGACCATCACGGCTACACACGCGGTTGATGCGTTTTAGTTCGGATCTGGTGTCAAGCTATCTACAACCGGACATTAACAAATTCCCATCTGCCTATAACCGCAGGCACGGCTTTCGAAAGATTATACCCTGCAGGGGTGTCCCAACTTAGCCCATGACAAGCTCTCGCGATCAAAAAAGGAATAGACCTTCTCCCAGGAAGACCCGATCAGACTCGGAATCCCGGTTTACAAGACATTTCGACAATGGTAAAACAAGACCAGCAAAGCCGCCCGGATGTGCCGACAAATCCCGATAGGAGCTACACATATCTCGTTCTCAGGGCACACCGGATTGTCCAAACTTCCGGTAGGCCAGCCCAGAGTTGCCCCTGGTGGCCACCGGCGGTTGACAGGTTGGACCAACACTCACAACAAGCACTGGCCCGGGGGGGGGATAATAATATAAAGATGACCCTCGAGAGCGCGACTCCCAAGGGAAAAAAGGCTAGGTGAGGCAAATGGTAAAACCAAGGTTGGGCCTTGCTGGAGGAGTTTTATTCAAAGCGAACTGTCAAGGGGGTCCCATAAATCACCCGACCGCGTAAGGAATGCAAAATCCGGGAACATAACACCGGTATGACGAAAACTAGGGCGGCAAGAGTGGAACAAAACACCAGGCAAAAGGCCGAGTCTTCCACCCTTTACCAAGTATATAGATGCATTAATAATATAAGAGATATTGTGATATCCCAACCAAAATCCTGTCCACCATGGAGAGATCTTCAACTTCACCTGCAACTAGCAACGCTATAAGAGGGGCTGAGCGAAGCGGTAACATAGCCAAACAACGGTTTGCATAGGAAAGGTGTCAAAGGTTAGAGGTTCATGGCAATTTGGGATGGCTTGATAAACAGGTAATAGGTAGTGCAACACAGCGATAGAACGAAGCAACTAGCATAGCAATGATAGTAGTGAGATCCAAGGTAGCGGTCATCTTGCCTGAGATCCCGCAAGGAAGAAGAACGAGTCCATGAAGAAGATGAATGGATGAAGCCGAACCAACCGTAGACGAACGAATCCTCACGATCGCAACGAAACAGGAACTATCAAAAAGAAGCACACAACAAGGTAAACACACCACACATGAACAAGACATGATGCACAACAAGCATGATGCATGACAAAGCTATATGAAGCTACTCATGGCAAGAGATGACGCAAACAAGAGCAACACGTCAAGGCAAGTTTAAATGAGGCCAAGAACAACATATAACAATTCCGGTAAGTCCTCATATGCATATTTTGAAATTGGTCCAGATCTGAATAAACCTTACGTTCAAGTTGTTAAGCAGCAAGTTAAGATGCACAAAGATGATCTACATGAGATTCTAGTCAAGTTACATATAAAGTTCATTTAGTTCGGAGCTACGGCCTAGAAGATATGAGCAAAACAAGTTAAACATGGCATTGATGCAAAATGCAAACATCAAGCAAACACCTCAAAAGAAGGATGCAACATGATAATATGAAGCTACATGCAATTCTAAGCAAGTTTCATATAGAGCACACTCAAAACGGAGCAACGGTTCAACACACACACAATGGAACAAGTTATAGCTACAACCTATCCAAAACAACAACTAGGCATATCGCAAGCATCAAAACAACAAGCTACAGCACCTCAACATAATAACAAAAGGCATGGGCATGATGTACAGGTAAAGCACTACAAAACATGAACACTGAGCTAACTCCAGAAATCACTAGAACATGCTTAAACACACATGGTAAGATTGCAAGTTATAAGAATTCCAGACTTCGCAGAAAATAACATCACGATGCAATGTTTAGAGCTATCAAACAACATGTTACAGGAACTTATCATGGCAAACAAAGGCATGGCATGAATGTACTAAATGCATAGATCAAATGTCCTTTACTGACCATAAGCCAAAAAGGATCAGAAGATATAATGGCAACCATGTAAACATGGCAAGTTATAATACAGATTCATACATGGCAGGAACATAATTATGAAGGCATGTAGATGAGCTTGTGCAACTCACTACAGAGCAATACATGGCATGGCAAGGCACCCAACAGTAAGAAGACATGTTTGTGAAGCTAAGAATGGCAATAGCAAGGTCATAGGATGCATGGATCACTAGCAAAACACATGGAAACAACTGAACTTAATGTAAACAGGCTGACAGCAACATTTTCAAGCAACTTTGGAGCAAGATATGAACAAGCTACAGCAACCTATAAATGCAACCAGGGGCATGGATGGATAGAGGATAACATGTAGATCAAAACATGGTGAACTCTTTCCAAACTCTGCCAGAAAAATAAAATAATTACTTGATATCAGGAAATGAACAAAGTTGCCGATATGGTGCGATAATGATCGATTGAACTTACTTGTAGAGCATTCCAGTCATGTTCGCATAGTCCTCGGGATCTTTTTGTCTCGAGTCTAAGACGGTTACTTCTCCCTTCTCAAGCTTAATCACTAGGAGAATAAAGTGGAAGGTGCGCACACATGCACAACTCATTAGTTACATGACTATAACCTCGAGTAATAAGGGAAACCGAATATGCACAAGACAGTAACACTCACTTGAAGTTGTAAGGAAAGAGTATTTTATCTTTGGTTTGATTTTTGAGCAACGATTTGAGCAAGTTGTCCTCGGTTTCTATGACATTCTTTTGAACCGTCCATTCATGTATGACATTTGGGTTAATGAACCCAATGTCATAGATTTGTGCTTTTCTGCATTCGACGATCTTCAATTTGCATAATATAGTGAGGATAATTATATATACATGCAATGAAAGAGCTGAGCTATATATATAGAGACTTAATTACAGAAAGTAGTACCTACAGATAGTAGCAATCCACAAGTGATTTGTCGAGGGCCTTTTGATTATAGAACTGGAAAAACTCATCAAAATCAACAGTTAATAGTTCTTGGCCAATGAAGTCGTGGTCCTCTTTAATCAGCATAAAAAAAGCATCCTTCCCAGACTCGCTGCAGGTTTTCATGTACCAGTCATGGAATCTTCGCATCATCGTTGTTAGAACAAGAGTATCTTTGACAAGAGGCTTCCCATAATGGTATTTGAATTCGTCCACCTCCATTGTTTCAAAATCTACATCGTCAGGCAGCAGAAAATCATGATCGAACGACCGAGAGCATGGAGGGGAGTTAGGTGGGTTTTGGGCCACTTTGGAAGGGGTGTTGGGCTGCACACAAAAGAGGCCTTTGCGGTTACCCGGTTAACCGTTGGAGTACCAAACGACCTCCAAATGGCACGAAACTTGACAGGCGGTCTACCAGTGCTATACCAAGGCCGCTTGGCAAGACTCGGTCCATTCCGATAAAGTTTAATACCCGCACACAATGAGAGACGAAAGGGGAACGCCGGGGGGCATAGGAGCGCCGGATTGCAAAACGGACAACGGGGAAAATGCTCGGATGCATGAGACGCACACGTATGCAAAATGAGATGCACATGATGACATGAAAAAATGCAACACGCAAGCAAATGACATGGCAACAACGGCGAATAGCTGGCAGACACCTGGCGCATCGAATCCGGGGCGTTATATGCGCGCCCTATAGGGGGGGGCGCCCTCCACCCTCATGGCTTCCTCGATTGTTTCTTGACTTGCACTCCAAGTCTCTGGATCACGTTCGTTCCAAAAATCACGTTCCCGAAGGTTTCATTCCGTTTGGAATCCGTTTGATATTCCTTTTCTTCGATATACTGAAATAGGCCAAAAAACAGCAATACGGGCTGGGCCTCCGGTTAGTAGGTTAGTTCCAAAAATGATATAAAAATGTAAATAAAGCCCATAAGCATCCAAAATAGGTAATATAATAGCATGGAGCAATTAAAAATTATAGATACATTGGATACGTATCAAGCATCCCCAAACTTAATTCCTGCTCGTCCTCGAGTAGGTAAATGATAAAAACAGAAATTTTGATGTGGAATGCTACCTAGAATAATTCTCAATGTATTTCTCTTTATTGTGGCATGAATGTTCAGATCCAAATGATTCAAAATAAAAGTCCATATTGACATAAAAAATAGTAATACTTCAAGCATACTAATAAAGCAATCATGTCTTCTCAAAATAACATGGCTAGAGAAAGTTATCCCTACAAAATCATATAGTCTGGCTGTTGCTCTATCTTCATCACATAAAGTATTTAATCATGCACAACCCCGATGACAAGCCAAACAATTGTTTCATACTTTAGTAATCTCAAACTTTTTCAATTTTTCACGCAATACATGAGCGTGAGCCATGGACATAGCACTATATGTGGAATAGAAGGGTGGTTGTGGAGAAGACAAAAAGGAGAAGATAGTCTCACATCATCTAGGTGTATCAACAGGCTATGGAGATGCCCATTAATAGATATCAATGTGAGTGAGTAGGGATTGCCATGAAACGGATGCACTAGAGCTATAAATGTATGAAAGCTCAATAAAAGAAACTAAGTGGGTGTGCATCCATCTTGCTTGCTCACGAAGACCTAGGGCATTTTGAGGAAGCCCATCATTGGAATATACAAGCCAAGTTCTATAATGAAAAATTCCCACTAGTATATGAAAGTGACAACATAAGAGACTCTCTATCATGAAGACCATGGTGCTATTTTGAAGCACAAGGTTGGAAAAAGAGATAGTAGCATTGTCCCTTGTCTCTTTTTCTCTCATTATCTTTTCTTTTACTTTTTATTTCTTTATTTCTTTTTTTTCTTTTTGGTGGGCTTCTTTGGCCTCTTTTATTTTAATAAAGTCCTAAGTCTCATCCCGACTTGTGGGGGAATCATAGTCTTCATCATCCTTTCCTCACTGGGACAATGCTCTAATAATGAAGATCATCACACTTTTATTTATCTACAACTCATGATTACAACTCGATACTTAGAACAAGATATGACTCTACATAGATGCCTCCGGCGGTGTACCGGAATATGCAATGAATCAAGAGTGACATGTATGAAGAATTATGAGGTGGCCTTGCCAAAAATACGATGTCAACTACATGATCATGCAAAGAGCAATATGACAATGATGATGCGTGTCATAATAAACGGAACGGTGGAAAGTTGCATGGCAATATATCTCGGAATGGCTATGGAAATGCCATGATAGGTAGGTATGGTGGCTGTTTTGAGGGAGGTTTATGGTGGGTGTATGGCACCGGCGAAGGTTGCACGGCACAAGAGAATCTAGCAATGGTGGAAGGGTGAGAGTGCGTATAATCCATGGACTCAACATTAGTCATAAAGAACTCATATACTTATTGCAAAAATCTACAAGTCATTGAAAACAAAGTACTACGCGCATTCTCCTAAGGGGATAGATTGGTAGGAAAATACCATCGCTCGTCCCCGACCATCACTCATAAGGAAGACAATCAATAAATAAAATTGTGCTCCAACTTCATCACAAAGCGGTTCACCATACGTGCATGCTACGGGAATCACAAACTTCAACACAAGTATTCTTTAAATTCACAATTACCGAACTAGCATGACTCTAATATAACCACCTCTATATCTCAAAACAATTATCAAGTATCAAATTGATCATAGCATCCAATTCACTTTCTACGATAGTTTTTAATATACCCAACTTGGATGCTCATCATTCTAGGACCAAATTTATAACCATAGCAAATACCATGCTGTTCTAAAAGACTCTCAAAATAATATAAGTGAAGCATGAGAGATCAAAAATTTCTTTAAAATTAAGCCACCGCTGTGTTCTAAAAGATATAAGTGAAGCACTATAGCAAAAGTTATCTGGCTCAAAAAAGATATAAGTGAAGCACATAGAATATTCTAATAAATTCCAATCATGTAGGATTCTCCCAAAAGGTGTGTACAGCAAGGATGATTGTGGTAAACTAACAAGCAAAGACTCATATAATACACGACGCCCCAATCAAAACACATATCATGTAGCGAATAAAAATATAGCTCCAAGTAAAGTTACCAATGAACGAAGACGAAAGAGGGGATGCCTTACGGGGGCATCCCCAAGCTTAGGCTTTTGGCTATTATTGAATATATTGGGGTGCCATGGGCATCCCTAAGCTTAGGGTCTTGCCACTCCTTATTCCAGAGTCCATCAAATCTTTAACCAAAACTTGAAAACTTCACAACACAAAACTCAACAGGAAATCTCATAAGCTCCGTTAGTGCAAGAAAGAAAAACCACCACATAAGGTACTGTAATGAACTCATTCTTTATTTATATTGGTGTTAAACCTACTGTATTCCAAGTTATTTATGGTTCATACCCTTACATACTAGCCATAGATACATCAAAATAAGCAAACAACACACGAAAAGCAGAATCTGTCAAAAACAGAACAGTCTGTAGTAATCTGTAACTTTCGGTTACTTATGGAACTCCAAAATTCCTACCAAAATAGGACGTCCTAAAAAATTTGTCTATTGATCTACAGAAAAAAGAATCAACACGAAATCACGTTTCTGTGATTTATTGAATTTTTTCTAGTGAGTGCAAAGTTTCTGTTTTTTCAGCAGAATCAAATTAACTCATATCATAGGTTGTCCTATAGGTTCTACTTGGCACAAACACTAAATAAAACATGAAAACACATGTAAACAGAAAGTAGATGCAAAATTTATTACTAAACAGGAACAAAAACAAAGAACTCAAATAAAATTGGGTTGCCTCCCAACTAGCGCTATTGTTTAACGCCCCAAGCTAGGCATAAAAGCAAGGATAGATCTAACTAGTGCCATCTTTGGCACTTGATTCATAAGTAGCTCGCATGATAGATTCATAAGATAATTTAATATTATTTCTTGGAAAGTGCTCCATGCCTTTCCTTAATGTAAATTGGAATCTAATATTCCCTTCCTTCATATCAATAATCGCGCCAATCGTTCCAAGGAAAGGTCTACCATGAATAATAGGGCAAGAAAGATTGCAATCTATAATAAGAACGATAAAATCTACGGGCACCAAATTTCTATTTGCAACAATGAAAACATCATTGATCCTTCCCATTGGCTTTTTAATGGTGGAATCCGCAAGGTGCAAATTTAAAGAGCAATCATCAAGATCATGGAAACCTAGAATATCACATAAAGTTTTCGGAATTGTGGAAACACTAGCACCCAAATCACATAAAGCAAAACACTCATAATCTTTAATTTTAATCTTTATAGTAGGTTCCCACTCATCATTAAGTTTTCTAGGTATAGAAACTTCCAAATTAAGTTTTTCATCAAAAGATTGCATCAAGGCATCACAATATGTTTGGTAAAGGCTTTATTTTGACTATAAGCATGAGGAGAATTAACAACGGATTGCAACAAGGAAATACAACTTTCTAAAGAACAATTAGCATAATTAAATTCCTTGAAATCCAAGATAGTGGGTTGAATGCTATTTAAGGTCTTGACCTCTACAATCCCACTTTTACCAAATTTAGCATCAAGATCTAAAAACTCCGAATTATTGGGACGGCTTCTAACTAAAGTTGACTCATCTCCAGTCACATTATTATTAAGATTCATATTGCGAAACAAAGATCTAATAGGGGACACATCAATAACTTTAAGATCTTCATCATTATTTTCATGGAAACTAGAAGAACACGCTTTTACAAAGCAATCTTTCTTAGCACGCAATCTAGCGGTTCTTTCTTTGCACATGTCAATGGACACTCTCATTGCTTTGATAGAATCATTGATATCATGCTTAGGGGAAGTAGATATAAGTTTAAGAGAATCAACATCAAGCGAAAGTCTATCAATGTTCCTAGCCAAATCATCAACTTTGAGAATTTTTTCTTCAAGCAAGGCATTAAAATTCTTTTGAGAGATCATAAATTCTTTCACACTATTATCAAAATCAGAGGGAATCTTATTAAAATTACCATAAGAATTATTGTAGGAATTTCCATAATTATTAGAGGAATTACTAGGGAACGGTCTAGAATTAAAGTTTCCTCTATAAGCATTGTTACCAAAATTATTCCTACCAACAAAATTTATATCCATAGATTCATTATTATTCTCAATCAAGGTAGATAAAGGCATATCATTGGGATCAATAGAAGAACTCTTAGTAGCAAACAATCTCATAACCTCATCCATCTTTCCACTCAAAACATTAATTTCTTCTATAGCATGCACTTTTTTACTAGTAGATCGTTCGGTGTGCCATTGAGAATAATTAACCATGATATTATCAAGGAGTTTTGTAGCTTCTCCTAAGGTTATTTCCATAAACATGCCTCCCGCGGACGAATCTAAAAGATTTCTAGAAGCAAAATTCAACCCGGCATAAATTTTTTGTATGATCATCCATAAATTCAAACCATGAGTAGGGCAATTACGAATCATCAATTTCATTCTTTCCCAAGATTGGGCAACATGCTCATGATCAAGTTGTTTAAAATTCATAATATCGTTCCTAAGCGAGATGATCTTAGTGGGAGGAAAATACTTAGAGATAAAAGCATCTTTACACTTGTTCCAAGAATCAATACTATTTTTAGGCAAAGACGAAAACCAAACTTTAGCACGGTCTCTAAATGAAAACGGAAATAATTCAATTTAACGATATCATTATCCGTATCTTTTTTCTTTTGCATCTCACACAAATAAACAAAGTTGTTTAGATGGGTAGCGGCATCTTCACTAGGAAGGCCGGAGAATTGATCTTTCATAACAAGATTCAGCAAAGCAACATTGATTTCACAAGACTCAACATCATTAAGAGGAGCAATCGGAGTACTAAGAAATAATAATTATTATTGGTATTGGAGAAATCACTAAATTTGGTATTATCTTGCGCCATGGCGACAAGTAATCCAACACACAAGCAAACATAAAAAGGGCAAGCGAAAGAGAGGGAGAAGAAGGCAGGCAAAAAAGAGAGGAGATTGGGAAAGAGAGGGCGAATAAAACGACAAGGGTGAAGTGGGGGAGAGGAAAACGAGTGGCAAATGGCAAATAATGTAAATGCGAGGGAGATGAGTTTGTGATGGGTACTTGGTATGTCTTGACTTGATCGAAGACCTCCCCGGCAACGGCGCCAGAAATCCTTCTTGCTACGTTTTGAGCTTGCGTTGGTTTTCCTTGAAGAGGAAAGGGTGATGCAGCACAGTAACGTAAGTATCTCCCTCAGTTTTTGAGAACCAAGGTATCAATCCAGTAGGAGGCTCCTCACAAGTCCCACGAACCTATATAAACAAACAAAGAACTCACAACCAACGCGATAAAGGGGATGTGAATCCATTCATGACCACTTGCAAAAGTGAGATCTTATAGAGATAATATGATAAGATAAAATATATTTTTGTTATTTTGTGATATAGATTGGAAAAGTAAAGATGCAAATAAAAGTAGATTGAAAACGTATATGATAAAAGTTAGACCCGGGGGCCATAGGTTTCACTAGTGGCTTCTCTCGAGATAGCATAAGTATTATGGTGGGTGAACAAAGTACTGTCGAGCAATTGATAGAAAAGCCAATAATTATGAGATTATCTAGGAATGATCATGTATATAGGCATCACGTCCGTGACAAGTAGACCGACTCCTGCCTGCATCTACTACTATTACTCCACACATCGACCGCTATCCAGCATGCATCTAGAGTATTAAGTTCATAAGAACAGAGTAACGCATTAAGAAAGATGACATGATGTAGAGGGATAAACTCATGCAATATGATATAAACCCCATATTTTTATCCTCGATGGCAACAATACAATACATGCCTTGCTGCCCCTGCTGTCATTGGGAAAGGACACCACAAGATTGAACCCAAAGCTAAGCACTTCTCCCATGGCAAGATAGATCAATCTAGTAGGCCAAACCAAACCGATAATTCAAAGAGACTTGCAAAGATAACTCAATCATACATAAAAGAATTCAGAGGAGATTCAGATATTTCTCACAGATAAACTTGATCATAAACCCACAATTCATCGGATCTCGACAAACACACCGCAAAAAGAGTTACATCGAATAGATATCCACAAGAGAGGGGAAGAACATGGTATTGAGATCCAAAAAGAGAGAAGAAGCCATCTAGCTAATAACTATGGACCCGAAGGTCTGAGGTAAACTACTCACAACTCATCGGAAGGGCTATGGTGTTTATGTGCAAGCCCTCCGTGGTGGATTCCCCCTCTGGCAGAGTGCCGTCGACGGCTCCAAGATGGGATCTCGCGGATACAGAAGGTTACGGTGGCGGAAGTATTTCTTCGGTGGTTCCCTTGATGGTTTCGGGGTATATGGGTATATATAGGAGGAAGAAGTACGTCGGTGGATGCTCGAGGGGCCCATAAGATAGGGGGCTCGCCCTATAGGGGGGGGCGCCCTCCACCCTCGTGGCTTCCTCGATTGTTTCTTGACTTGCACTCCAAGTCCTCTGGATCACGTTGGTTCCAAAAATCATGTTCCCGAAGGTTTCATTCCGTTTGGACTCCATTTGATATTCCTTTTCTTCGATATACTGAAATAGGCAAAAAACAGCAATACAAGCTGGGCCTCCGGTTAGTAGGTTAGTCCCAAAAATGATATAAAAGTGTAAAGTAAGGCCCATAAACATCCAAATTTGGTAATATAATAGCATGGAACAATCAAAAATTATAGATACGTTGGAGACGTATCACCCTCCCCCGCGCTGGCCCTCCTCCCCTGACAGCCGCCCTCCCCCACGCCGGCCCTCCTCCCCTCCGGCTGCTCCCCCCACGCCGGCCCTCCTCCTCCACCGAGAGGTACTCCTCCCTCCTCCCTCCTCCTCCCTCCCTAGTTATAGTTATTAGAGAGTAGTTATTTTGAACCTTATGTAGTTAACAAAATGAAGGTTCTTTGAATAATGTAGGTTATGATCGAACCCTAGCTAGGACAGATTAGGTAGTATGAACCCTAGGTTTTTAAATTAGCTAGGTTTTTAAATTAGGACAGAAATTTAGCTAGGTTTTTAAATTAGGATAGAAATTTATCTAGGTTTTCAATTAGGTGTAGTTAATAGAATTTAGGTGTTTTAGGTGTATTTAACAGAATTTTAGGTGTTTTAGTTGTTTTACGTGTAGTTAACACAATTCTAGGTGTTTTTTTAGTTAAAGCAATTGTTTTTAGTTAAAGAAATTTTTCCTGTTATATGCAAATTTGCAGTGGACATGTCATATTTTGAACATGTCACATTATGGACATGTCATATTTTTTCGAGTGGCCTATGTTTTGCCAGAATGTCGACTCGTTTACATTCTGGCAAATTTCAGGCGCTTGATATGTCCTGATTTTAGCAAAGGTCATGCCGAATTTTGCTAAATGTTTATTAATTTTGTTTTCATAATTAAGCATTTGTTCTCGACGTCAACGATGCCTGGCCCGCATCCTCGTCGTCGACTCGGCGGAGGAGGCCTGCTTGATTATAGGGGCCATGTTCAGGACTGGGCTCCGCAGGGCTAGTATTGGGAGGTGCTACCTTCCAGGGCTCGCAACTTGGTGAGGAGGCAGCCCGTCGTCGACCCGGACCTTCTTTGGTGGTGGTCACGTGGGCCAGTGAAGGTGGGGAGGCTTTCGTCCATCGTAGAGGTGGTACGTCACCGTGTCAGTGAGGAGGACGAGCACGTCTGCCGCTACATGGTTGCATTAGAGGGCAGGTTCGACAGTACCTAGATGGTTCTTCAGGGTCTCACTGAAGCTATGATCCTGTGATGGTTCCTTCTCTTTGGGTGTCCACCGCCCACGCTGATACCCGTCGTTCTCTAGGGTTCTAGCTGTATTAGTGATGTTATATGTATGATACTATTGGAGATGTATTGGTGATAATATTCGACGATGTACGGACGCAAGAGATGATTTAGTTTTCTTATTGAATGCATGCTAATTTGAATACTAATTTGTTTTATGATTTAGTTTTGCTTATTGAATGCACGTCTATTTTAACTATGAACATAGGAAATGTCTGACGATGATAGGGAAAGGGAATTCGATATGTGCGAGTATTGTGAAGACGAGCGCGGCCTGTGCGACATGCCTCACCTAGTTGGTGGTAGGCGCTTCATCATCAAGCTGGATGAGAACTTCAAAGTGGATATAGTAAGTCAAAACGACAAGTCTTTTCTCGTAATTAAGCATGAATTTTGCTTCTTTTGCTTCAACATATTTTTTTTTTACAATTCTACTAGCTTATCCCCTTCCATGCAAGAATTTATATCTTGGATAAGATTGGTTTCAATACTATGGAAAATATGGAGGTAAAGAGAGTTCACTTGAGGACCGAGCATGGTTATACTTTTGCCATAAAATTATACAATGCAGACACCTAAACCTATTTTGGATGCAATAATTGGAGAGCACTATGCAAGGCTTATGCATTTGAGCCTGATACACTTATCACCTTTGATATTCGTTCGGAAGATGAAATTGAAGGTAATATCGACATCTGGGTCGATGTGCAGAGGCCTCCAGTTCTACCATTATGTGAGTTTCTCAACCATATTTATTAAGTAATTTATATTATTTATTTAAAAATAGTTGACAACTAATTTATATTGACAGCTTATTTCCATTCAAGCAAACATGTCCAACGCTTGGTAGACAGGACCTACTACTATCCCAGGGCTGAACTAAACTGCAGGAGATAGGTCATTATGTTTCATGGCTTGATGATCTTGATACTGTCAAGACATGTTATTTTCCTCGAGTTTGAGATATGACTACTCGAAACGTGCGACGACTACTGTTCGTATTGAACTACGGTCACATCTATTTAGGAAAGATGGTAAGATTTTTAGTATTTGTCCTCATCAGTGCATCTTTTGCATACATTATTTTTAACCTAAACTTCATTCCTAAGTATGTTACTATGATGTTCTTCAATAGGAGTCCCGATGAGTGTTGTGCCTTGTTGGATCGAGCCTAATGGTTGCATGACAATGGTTAGCTTACGGCCAAGACATCCTACAATGCACATGAGTACATTCAAGATTTCTTGAAGCGAGCAAGTCTTAATAGTCAAAGACTGGAGCAAAATTGTGAAGGATCGCAATAGAGAAGTACTAGGGGGTAGCAATCAGAAGCGCGACCCACAATTGTGAACATGTATAGCACTCCAGCTTCATCATATCAGAGAATGTTCATCTGCATTCTCCAATATGATGAAGCCGGAGTGCTATACATGTTCTATGCTATTTTACTTGAGAGAGAGCAGCACCAGTGATTAGCTAGCTAGAATGAGTTTCAAGATGATGATGTGCTACACTATGACTAGCTATGATGATTAAACAATGTTGGTGGTAATGACTATGATGATTATTAGCTAGTGTTGGTGGTAATTTTCCCTTACTTGCAACTCCTATGATGAATTAGAGGGTATGTTGATGCTACTACTAATCATTGTTAGTGAAGCAAATACATGTGAATTTCCATCCATGAATACTGCATTTGAATTTTATTTTTCTAATTTCTAATTAGTTAGCTGTAGTGTGGGGTGGAAATGTAGCGCTACTAGTACATACGATAGTTGTAGTGCGGGAGGAGAAAGCAGCACTACTAGTACGTAGAATATTTGTAGCGTCAGGGAGAAAACGTGCTACTACTAAAACTTAGTTGTAGCACCATAGCAGTAGCGTGGGCACCCATGCTACTGGCATGCAAAAAACCCATGCTACTGGTAAGGTTTTTCTAAGTAGTGGGTGGCTGTGGCGGCTACGGTGGCCCCATGGGTGGTTCTGGGGCTGGAGTTGGGAGCGTTGTGCGCCGATGGCTGGATGCGCTCGGCCCGGGCCCCAACGATGCATGGTCTTTGGTGCTGGGCAGGTCCTCTTCGTCCTTGGCATTCCTCGATAGCGCGTGCGGTGACCGATGGTGCTTGGAGTGTGCGTAGGTAGCGTGGTCGCTGGATTTGGCTGATGTCCAGATCTGGCTTCTGCGGGCTTTTCCGTGACTCAACCCGTCGTCTCCGCGTGGTGCCAGCGGCGGCATGGTGCCCATACCAGATCCTTCCCTTGTGGGTGGTGTTTGGCGTCTGATGCTCTGGCCCTCAGCAGCGACGGGGATGCCTGATGATGTTCGATGGTGTGGATGATGTCGTTGGTATGCGGGACTGCTAGATCTATCTGTTCTGGCCCCCACGGTGGCCCTGGTGTTGCTCTGCCTCCGGCTCTGGGCGGTGCTTGTAACAACAGCAGGTCTACACTAGCCTGTCTATGGTGGTGCTCTGGTGGTGCGGTGGTGATGGCTTCTGCTTGGTGATGGTGCGATGACTTCGTGGAAGGCGTGCGGGCTAGCGAAGGTGCAACACATGAGGGTGTGGTGTTCGGAGGTGCTCCGGGCAAAAGCTTGTCGGGCTTTTGCTGGCCGATGGCATCGGCGTCCGTGGACGTCATTTCACCTCCTTGGAGGCGCCACCATGCAGTTCACTCCCTGCACACCTTCAGATCCAACTCTTCGAGTGAAAGCCGAAGGCCCGAACAGGTCAGGCGACAGCGTCGTCATCATCGCTTCCTCCTTGGGGGCGTTGCCTTGAAGAGCATTGGATCCCGATTGCATGCTCCATGGGCTGGACACTCGCAGCATTGCAGTCGGCTGGTGTCCATCCGGCGATGTGGATGTTTGCGCGGCTTCTTGTGTGGCAACGATGGCGGCTTCGAGCGGTGTTGGCTTGCTGATGAGCCTTGGTAGTCGGTCTCTTCCAGCATGTTCGAGGGGTCGCTGTGCCTCACTTTGTCTTCCTGAAGTCGGAGCTGCTGAGGAGGGGCCCTTGCGATGACGATGACATGACACAGTGATCGGTTTTGTCGTTGGCTCAGCGCAAACCCAATGCTTTCCCCCTGCAATGCTCGTCAACAGAGTCAGAGCTCTCTAGTCGTCGGCGCGTGTGGCTGACTGTTTGGCATCGATCGGCATAGGCCTCGACGCTTGTTTGCGGTGAGGGCTTCTTCGGTGGTTGTCAATGGTGGAGTCAGAGTCGCCCTCGTGGAGGTTGATGGCGATGATGACGGGCTGCAACCTTGACGAAGTTTTTCTCCTCCTGGTGCGTGTGCATTCTTGTGTGGGTGGCCAGGTTGCCCAGGGCACCTTGTTTTTTAGGGCATGATGTGACGGTTTTCGCTTGGTTTTCCGTTAATTAACCGAGCAATTCTCCTTGATCTTTTTTAATGAATCGGGCTCTAAGGAACCGCATTTCAAAATAATAATAATACATATATTTGATATTGTAGATGTTGATATGTTTAATGTAAATTTGGTCAAACATTACAGAGTTTGACTTGACAGAAATCTAATACGCGGAGTAAAAAAGACGAGAGGGAGTACGTGAGAAGAATGGACACGACAGCGAATAGCCTAAGAGTTGTGAGAGGCGAGTAGACGAGACGAAGGCCATCTTTTTTTCTCTAAACCCGTCGTAATTTTTTAAACATAATACAGAAGAGTCGGCACATCATCTTGAGATTGATTGTGGTTGCATACGCCTTTTCAGTAGACGGGGATGCCTCTTCCCACTGAAAGCACATCGTCGAAAGGCCTGAAATATGTCATTGTTAAACGAAGAGAGCATCTCTCGGCCATTGCACCGTTGCACTACATAGTAGCACGGTGCAAACAGTCAGATTTTTTTGTTTGGTACCATTGAAACCTATGAATCTATGTGCTTCCCTCTATTACCTCTTGGGACTAGCAGTGTAGCATCATCTGCTAACCACCTCATTTTTATTATTTGAAAGGATGTGTACAATGATCATCGTGCCACATCACATCTCTTATCATCCCTTGTGTGTTTACACGAAAACTACGCTTTTGCTATCCTTCGGTCACCTGAAAATTTGGCTAGCCTAACAAATACTCCCTCCATTCCAAAATATTTGTCTTTTTAGATATTTTAACAAGTGACTACATATACGGAGAAAAATGAGTGAATCTACACTCTAAAATATGTCTATATACATCCATATTTGATAGTCCATTTGAAATCTCTAAAAAGAGAAATATTTAGGAACGGAGGGAGTACATGATATTATCTGCATGGTAGGATCCTCTTCAGAGTTCCATCCTCTGCAGAAGAACATGTTGTTTGCAAGACCAGAGTACATATGGGGTATAACAAAGCTCAAGGTAATGCAACCATTGGTGATAAGATCAGTCTCACTCTTCGTGATAAGTCAACTACGTACAATGGTTTATCTGCATTATGAAAAGATAGGAAGGATATGTCAATTTTGTGGAGTAATGTTCCATTCCAATCAGAATTGTGGGATAAGAAATGATCTAATCATGGAGAGAATAAGGTGTGGGAAGTCAGTTAGTGAAATTCCTTTTATGCAATATGGAGAGAGGTTATTAGATCCTATGTATGTGCTTCAATCTATCAGCGCAACCAAGAAGGATGACTTTTCAGTTCTTAGCAGGTTTCAAAGAATGTTTAGCAAAGAAGATGGAAAAGAGAAAGAACTCATGGGGTATACCAAAGTTAACCTGAGGTCTAGCCAACTCATATGAGTCAACTATTTTCAGATGGAAGGCAACAACAATTGCAGTATATAGGAGTGCCATCAACAGTATCAATAAAACAACAAGGTGGTGGAGTAACTGAAGGGAACATTAAAACAACAAAGAAGCAATTTCAAGCCAACACAAGGAATAGGGAGTTTCCAAAAAGAGGAAAAGGGGAAAATCAGTTTAGATGCCGGCCAAAAGAAACGATGGACATGCTTCCATATACACCCAGAAGATAATACAGTTTAATACAAGCTTTACATCAGCAACAAGAGTATGGTTAGACGTAAGTCAACAGATTGCCCACAATTACACGTAAATAGCAGTTCAATCTAAGAAAAATGTAGAATAAACCGTACGTAAAGATCGTCTACCCAGGGTTGCGCATACTTCAGAGTCTCAATTACTAGCTGATTCGATGAATAGCCAAATGCAGGATATTCACTCTAAGAAATTCAGCCATGAGCAGAGCGTTAACCTAGAGGATGTTAGATGTGCATAGTCATTGTATATCCCCATTGTATAAGGGTTTTCCCGCACTTTACCACACATGTATATGTATTGGCCTTTGGCCCTCAGTGAACACTAGTTTCTCGTTATCCAACATGGTATTGGATGTTAGGTTAGACCCTGTCTACCACTCTAGGATCTGCTCGTCGCCGGTTGTTCTCGACTGGATCTGACACTCCCCAATGATCTCCTCATCTTCACTCGTCGCTCGCCATCCTCGCCTAGACCTGCTGCCCCGTTCCTGCTGCCGCCACCTCCCTTGTCCACTAGTAGGGGCCGACAACATCTACCGACCGGCTGCCTCGCCTAGCCGCCGTTGCCTCTTGCCCCTACCGGGCGCCCCAGCCCCTCTCCTGCTCTGGCCGCCCCCGACCCCTCCTCTATTGCTCCGGCCGGCTGCCGTGGCTCTCTTCCCCGTCTGCCCCTTCCTGTCTCAACCTCCGGCTGCCGTGGCTCTCTTTCTCGCTCGGGAGCTGTTGTTTCTGGATCCAGATCGGGTCCCCTTCGCTCGCTCGATCCCCCGCTCGGTCTCTGGCGTCGTGAGTGGTTCTGCTCGATCCAGATTGGGCCTACAGTAGCAATTGACTTCAAAAAAGAAGAAAATATAAAAAAACCTTATCGTGTCTTCTTCGGGCTATGTAGTTGTTCCTCGGTGCTCGGTGATCTTCGATGGCACTAACTATGCTGAGTTTGTGGGTTTCATGCATATCCATATGCGCGGACTTCTGCTATGGGGCGTTCTCTCTGGCGAGGTCCCCTGTCCGCCATACCCTATTGCTCCAGTGGCTCCTACCCTGCTGGCACCATAGGTTCTTGCTGTTGATGCTTCTCAGGCTTATCGAGATGCAGCCAAGGTTCTCAATGATACCGCGGTTGATGCTTATGATCAGTAGATGTTAGCTTATTCAGACGCTCTTTCTGCCTACCGAGATGCTCTATCTGCTTACACTCAGTGCTGCAATGATGATGCTTGTGCTGCCGCTGTTCTTACTGCCAGTGTTCTCCCTCAGTTTGCTTCGGAGTTCATGGGCCTCAGCACCGTTGCAGCAATGTGGTCTTTTCTCTGTCAGCGCTATCAACACTCTGGTGATGCTCTCTACTTATTTGTGGTGCATCAAGAGCATGCTCTTTAGCAGGGCGACTCTTCTAATGATGAGTTCTACACACATACATCTGCCATCTGCCACCAGCTTGAATCTCTTCGGTCAGTTGTTTGTGGAGTTTGCCGCTGCTGCCAGACTATGCGGTCCGACTTGGAGTTTCAGCGTGTCCATGAGTTCTTATCTCGCCTTCGCTCTGAGTTTGAGCCTCGACGTGCTCACTTGCTTCTTGTGGACGTGTTCCTATCTCGGAGGTCCTTGCTAAGCTTCATGCTGAGGAGACCCTCCTTCGTTCTGCTGGGTTCCTTGCGGTTCCTTTAGTGTTGGCTGCCTAAGCTCCTATGTTGTCTGCTCGTCTCACTGCTCCACCGCTCCTGCCCACACCTTCAAGGGGTGGGTCACATCCTTATGCTGAGAAGGGCCAGTCGCGCCATGACACCTTCTGTGACTACTGCTCCAGGCCAGGTCACCCAGAGTTAGATTTTCGCCATAAGCAGCGAAACCAGAGGCTCTCCTCTTCCAATGGTACTCCTGTGTCGTCATCGACTCACTAGGACATTGTTCTGCTCAAGCGCCTTCTGGCTTCCTCCAGTTCTTCATCGACGGGTTCTGTTGCTGTTGTGACTGCTTTCACCTCTTCATCACCGCTGACATCTACACCGTCAGGTACATCTTCGTGGGTTCTGGACTCTAGAGCTTCCTTTCATATGTCTTATGATTCTTCAGCGTTGTCTTCTCTTCCACCTCTTGATTCTCCTATTAATGTTCTTAGTGCTGATAGCACATCTCTTCCTGTTGCTAGTCGTGGTATTCTTTCTACTCCGCCCTTTTCTGTTCCTAGTGTTTCACATGTTCCTCGCCTTACCATGAACCTTTTTTCTGCTGCCCAACTTACTGATACTGGTTGTCATCTCATTCTTGATACTGACTCTTGCTCCATTCAAGATCGTCTCACCAAGGCTTTGGTTGGTGCTAGTCCCCAGCGCCGTGAGTCAGAGGGCCTTTGGGAGGTTGACTGGATTTGTGTTCCTTCCGCTGCCATCACTTCTCTCAGCTCTCATGCTCTGGCTACCTCCTAGTCTGGGCCCTTCAAGCAGCGGCATCATGGCTTTGCTCACATTAGTGGCTCCCGCTTGTCATCATTAGTGCGTCAGGGCCTCTTAGGGTCTGTCTCTGGAGATGTTTCTTTGCATTGCAATGGTTGTAGAGTTGGTAAACAGACCCATTTACCTTATCCTACTAGTGAGTCTGTATCTCAGCGTCCTTTTGACTTAGTTCATTCTGATGTCTGGGGTCCTGCTCCCTTTGATTTGAAAGGTGGTCATCGCTACTATGTTTTGTTTATTGATGATTTCTCTCACTACACTTGGCTCTACTTCATGAAATCTCATTATGAGGTTCTCTCTATATACAAACGATTTGCTGCCATGGTTCACACCCAATTCTCCATGTCTATTCGCACTTTTCATGCTGACTCTGCTGGTTGCGTGGTTTTCTCGCGAAACAGGGTACTCTTTGCCAGTTCTCATGTCCTGGTGCCCATGCTCAGAATGGCATTGCAAAACATAAGCATCATCATCTACTTGAGATGGCTCGTGCGCTGATGATTGCCGCTTCCCTTCCACCCCACTTTTGGGCGGAAGTCGTTTCTGCATCAACCTATCTCATCAACATTCAGCCATCGACTGCCCTACAGGATGGTATTCCTATGGAGTATCTCACTGGTCATTCTCCTGAGTACTCAACTCTTCGTATGTTTGGATGTGTGTGCTATGTCCTTCTTGCCTCGCGAGAACGCACCAAACTGACTGCTCAGTTGGTTAGTGTGTTTTCCTTGGCTACAATGATGAACACAAGGGCGATTGCTGTTGGAATCCTGTTGGTCGTCGCCTGCGCATTTCGTGTGATGTGACTTTTTACGAGTCTCGTTCTTACTACCCACGTACTTCTTCCTTGAGCTTCTCTGTGGATGATGTTTCTTTTCTTCTCCTTCTCGATGCACCCTGCTATGTGCCTCATGTTCAACCTCTCCCTCCGGCACCTCTCATTCATTCTCAGTCACCACCACCACTACCTTCCTCATCATCATCCCCATCCTCCTCCACCACCTCTCCACCATATCTCTAGTCCTTCGCCCTCTCTCACCATTTCGTCTCCACTATACTCATCGCCCTCGTATTGAGGATGATTCCTCTCACACGCCTTCCACCTCCAGCGCGCCTCCCTTCACGCCTACCCTGGTGCATTGCCTCCATGACCGGCCTCACCCCCACCTGATCACTATTCTCCTGATCGGTGCGGTCTCTTTGTTATTGCTGAGCTCACTTACTATCGGAATGCCCTGACTCAGCCTGAATGGCAGCTTGCGATGGCCGAAGAGTTTGCTGCCCTTGAGCGATCTGGCACATGGGATCTGGTTTTCCTTCCTTCTGGTGTTCATCCCATCACCTGCAAGTAGGTCTACAAGATTAAGACTCGCTCTAATGTTTCTCTTGAGCGCTACAAAGCTCGGCTTGTGACCTGTGGTTTTCAGCAGGAGCAGGGACACGATTATGATGAGACATTCGCTCTTGTGGCCCATATGACCATTGTCCGCACTCTCCATGTTGTGGCTTCTGTTTGTCATTGGTCTATCTCTCAACTTGATGTACAAAAAGCTTTTCTCAATGGTGAGTTCTGTGAGGAGGTTTATACGCAGCCACCACCAGGGTGTTATGCTCCTGATGGTATGGTCTATAGACTGATACATCTCCAACATATCTATAATTTATGAAGTATCCATGCCGTTATACTATCATTCTTGGGTGCTTTACAATCATTTTATAGCAACCTTATATCATCTTTTGGGACTAACCTGTTGACCCAGTGCCCAGTGCCAGTTGCTATTTTTTCCTTGTTTTTTACATCACAGGAAATCAATATCAAACGGGGTCCAAACACCGCGAAACTCCTGGAGGATTTTTATGGACCAGAACACTCAGGATGGGCAAGAGTTGCACCTGGGGGGGGTGCCCCGAGGGGGTACAACCCACAAGGGCGCCTAGGCCCCCAGCGCGCCCAGGTGGGTTGTGCCCACCTCGTTGGCCTCCTGCACCCCCTCTTTACCCTATAAAATTCCAAATAGTCCAAAACCCTTTGGTGCAGCCCTATATTAGAAGTTCCATCATCTCTGTATGCACGAGATCCAATCTAGACCCCCTTCCGGCACCCTGCTGGAGGGGGGAATCATCACCAGATGCCATCTTTATCATCCCGACAGCCACCATGATGTGGAGGGAGTAGTCCACCCTCGGGGCTGAGGGTTTGTACAAGTAGCTATGTTTTCAATCTCTCTCTCACGCGTTCTTGAGATATCACGATCTTGATGTATCGTGGGCTTTTTTAATATAGTTGGATCATATGGTGTTTTCCCCTCTCTATCTTGTTGTGAAGAATTGAGTTTTCCCCTTTGAGGTTTCGTTAGATTGAATACTTTTATGGATATGAGAACACTTGATATATGTCTTGCAATTGAATACTCGTGGTGACAATGGGGTATCGTCTTGATTCACTTGATATATATTTTGGCACATAACTCGCGGATTCCGTGACATTGGGGGAATCTATGCATAGGGGTTGTTGCACGTTCTTGTCTTTGTTTCTCCGGTAGAAATCTTGAGGCACTCTTTGTAGTTCTTTATGTTGGATTGAATGTTATAAATCTGAATGTGCTTTGGTGTTATTTTAGTACGAACTCTAGGATTGATCGAACCGAAAGAATAGCTTTGTGATATTTTAGTACGAACTCTTGAATAGATCGAACGCACAGAATAGCTTTGAGGTGGTTTCGTACCCTACAAACAATTCGGTCTTATGTTCTCCGCTAGATAGGAACTTTGGAGTGATTCTTCATCACACTTTGAGGGATGGTTATATGATCCAACTATGTTAGCATCGTTGAGGGATTGCACTAGTGAAAGTATGCACCCTAGGCCTCATTTCCATCATTACAATACCGTTTGTGCTCCGTCTTACTATTTACTACCTTGCTGTTTTTTATTGTTCGCACTAGAAAAACTCATATCTACTATCCATACTACACTTTTATCATCATCTCTTCGCCGAACTAGTGCACCTATACAATTTCCCATTGTATTGGGTGTGTTGGGGACATAAGTGATTTCTTGTATTTGGTTGCAGGGTCGTTTGAGAGAGACCATCTTCATTCTACACCTCTCACGGATTGATAAACCTTAGGTCATCCATTTGAGGGAAAATTGCTACTGTCCTACAAAACTCTACGCTTGGAGGCCCAACACGTGTCTACAAGAATAAAGTTGCATAGTAGACATCAAGCACTTTTCTGGCGCCGTTGTCGGGGAGGTGAGTGCATGAAGGTATATCTTTAGACCTTGCAATTGAATCTTTTAGTTTCTTGTTTTATCACTAGTTTGGTTTATAAAATAAAACTACAAAAAATGGAATTAAGGTTGCATCATATTATTGATCATCTCTATAATATGTTTCTTGAAAATGAAGGTTCAGAAAATTGTGTTCAATTGATAGAAGAAGAATTTAATAAAATGATTGGCATGAATGATGAGCATGATTGCAATGTTGTTAGTATGAATTCTTTGAATATCCATGAGGTTAATGATGATTGCACTAGCCATGATAGTGATGTCTCCTACAAGGATGTCAATTTTTGTGGAGTATATTGGGAGTGCACACGCACACCAAAAAGGGAAGATCGATTTTGTAAGAAGCATAAATGTTTTGAAACAAAAAAGTTGCAAGAGAGGCTAGATGATTGTGCTGAAAGATTCAATATCTTTCACCATCCTTGTGAACTTTGCAATGAATGTGGTCATTTAAAGCTCCAATGCTATTTGTTTCATGATAAAATTGTGTCCAAAAATTGTGACAACTTGATTACCCTTGAGCATCATAAAGAGCTTAGTCTTCTTTTGGGGTATGAAGAAATGAAATGTATAACTAAGGATATTCCAAAATTTAATCTCAATAGAATTCTTGATTTTGATCTAGAGGAAATTTATATGTTTTGTGCGGTAAATTGCATTGAGAATCCTTATATTGCCAACTATCTAAAGACAAGAAAACAAATAGAGCATGAAGAGCGTACTAATGAAAGGGAAAATATTTCCCAATACCCTCCTAGTGTTTATTATGATGAATCATGTAACGAGGAGGAGCTTCCTATCCAATCAATCTCTTCAACAAGATGCTCGAAAAAATGATTAAACCCACACATGAGATGGTAAAGAAGAAAAAGAAAAGAAGAAAAAGTAGAGGTAAAAACGTAACTCTCGCAAGTAATATTTCTCCTATCACCATTGTGCCTCATGAAAGTGAATCAAATATGTTGATGGAGGATGATGATATTGAGTATGATTTTGTGATGCCTACTACTTATTGTGATGATTATGATTGGGAAGACAATGATGTCTCTTATGACCTTGAAGGTCTTTTTGGCACTTACTTGGAAGAATAAGATAATAATGTTTGCTATACCATTGGTTCCATTCATGCTATTGATAAGAATGATTATGATGATATGCAAAACCACAAGCTTGGGGATGCTATGTTTGATGAGTATGAAATGTATGAAGATTTATTTGCTAAAAATAATGCTTGTCCCAAGCTTGGGGATGCTTTGCATAATGAATATGATCCTTCGATTCCTTCTACTCTCGATAAGAAAATTTATTATGATGATTGCATGCCTCCTATTTATGATGATTACAATAATGAAAGTGGGTTTGGAAGAGTGTTAACTCTAGGTAGTAGTGATCCCACTATTTTGGAGGGTGTTGAATCTTATTACAATATTGACGAAAGTGGATTTGGAGAGGTCATGAGTTATTTAGTGATACATCCACTACTTTGGAAGAGGTTTCAATTGACTATGACAATAATGTTGCTATCTATGATGATTATTATGATGACATGTATGCTATAGAGAGTAATAAATTAGCTATGCTTTTGGATCATGAAAAGAATGCTTTATGTGATGGTTATATGGATGAATCTATTCATGATGCTACTGAAAATTATTATGAGAGAGGAACTTATGATTCATGATGCTCTTGTTAAGTTTCAATCTTTATCTTTTATGCGAGCATCATTGAAGTCATCATGCCTAGCTAAAAGGCATTAAAGAAAAGGGCTTGTTGGGAGATAACCCAACACTTTCATCTACTGTTTTTGTGTGTTCACATTATTATCCTACTGTATTAATCTTGTTTTATTGTCTTTGTTTCAATAAAGTGCCAAGTAAAGCCTTTGGGATCATGTTGGGTGATAGTTGATTTGATCTTGCTGAAAAACAGAAACTCTTGCGCTCACGAAAATAGCTCTCATTTTTAACAGAAGAGTGCTTTTGAGTTGATTCTTTTTACAGAAGATTAATATACAAATTCTCAAGCGGTACAATTTTTTTATAATTTTTGGAGTAGCAGAAGTATGGTTTGATTACAGATTACTACAGACTGTTCTAATTTTGGTAGATTCTGTTTTCAATGCATAGTTTGCTTGTTTGCTGGTTTCTATGGCTTATATTGCTCAATATAAATTGTGGAAATGATATGCTACAGTAGGCATTGTGTGGAAAAAATTATGAATCTTGTCTTTGATAGTACCAAAGTGAAATGGTTTGCTCTTTATCATACTAACCTATCTCACAAAGTTCTGTTAAGTTTTGTGTGATTGAAGTTTTCAAGTTTTGGGTGAGATGTTGATATGAGGAGAATAAGGAGTGACGAGACCTTAAGCTTGGAGATTCCCAAGGAGCCCCCAAGGTAATATTCAAGGAATATCCAAGCAACTAAGCTCGGGGATGCCCCGGAAGGCATCCCCTCTTTCGTCTCAAACATTATCGGTAACCTCATTTGGAGCTATGTTTTCATTCGTCACATGATATGTGTTTTGCTTGGAGCGTCAATTTATTTTGTTAGGATTTGCTTGATGTTTTTTATAATAATGTTTTGAATCTTTTATTTCAATAAAATTGGCAATGATAGCCTTTGCCATGATTATTTTGCAAGTATGCATGTTGCTGTTTCAAAACAGAAAGTTTATCGATGTTGCAAAAATACCCCAAAAAAGTCAGAATATGATAAATTGTTGAAACTTTTTGAAAAATAAGCTATGATAAATTTTTGACTGTGTAGTATTTTTCTCATAATTTTTGGAGTTAGGGAAGTACGATGAATCTCACATTCTTTATAGGAGTTAGGGAAGAATGATAAGGTTTTGCATATGTTTGCTTGTTTAATGATTCTATTTGAGGATAGGAGTATTAAATACACAGAGGCATTTAGTACGCAATGTTGAATAATAATTTTAGTAATTTGCTCCAGTATAGAATGATAAGGTTTTGCATTGATTTATACTAACTTATGTCACGAGTTCTTGTTGAGTTTTGTGTGGATGAAGCTTTTGAGATTTAGGAAAACCGTGACATGAGAAGAATTAAGGAGACACAAACACTCAAGCTTGGGGATGCCCAAGGCACCCCAAGATAATATTTCAAGAAGTCTCAAGCATCTAAGCTTGGGAATGCCCTGGCTAGGCATCCCACATTTCTTCTTCAACAATTATCGGTTAGTATCGGTTGAGTCTAAGGTTTTGCTTCTTCACATGAGTTATGCTATTCTTAGAATGTAATTTTATTTTCATTTTCCTTGCTGTCATAAAAAAATACTTATAGCTGAAAGTTTTTAAATAAAATAGAGTCCTCAAATTTGAGGCTTGGTAAGCGGCATTCACATCTCGTCAACGAAGCTCTTTTCTATGGATTTTCTCTAGTGCTTCACTTATATCCTATGAGTAAATTGTTGAATGAATCGAATATCATGAAGTTGAAATTATATGTTCATATCATGCCTAGTAGTGGCTTCACATTGGGTTTAGAAAGTGAATGATTTTGAAGCTTGACAATCACAATATTGGTCATACAGGCAATTCACGAATAATTAGTATAAGGAAGAGAACTTTCACTTGCAAATACACTATCTTGGAAATCTTTTGTGATTGTGAGCCCCCATCAAAATATTATATGCCAAAATTGTTGACGTTGGACAAGGAAGAAAACATAATGATTTATGTTTGTTCATATTCACATAGAAGTTATATTGTCATAGATCCTTCAACATGTGGTGCTTGCCCCCTATCCTTGCTAGCCAAAAATTCTGCACCAAGTAGAGATACTACTTGTGCATCCAAAATCCTTAAACCCAAATCTTGTCTTGAGAGTCCACCTTACCTACCTATGATTGAGCTAGATACTTCAAGTAAGTTTTCATCAGTGCAATAAGGCAATAAAAATTGCTTCTAAAAGTGTTAGATCATTTAGTGCAAGAGAAAATTGAGCGTTGTACGAACTTGTGATGGCAAAGAATAAAAGCGACAGACTGCATAATAAAGGTTTCTATCATAAGGGGCAATATAAGTGACGTTCTTTTGCACTAAGGGGTTGAGCATACAAAAAAATAAGTGCATGGCAACCTCTGCTTCCCTTTGCGAAGGGCCTATCTTTTACTTTTATGTATTTACTTTTATGCAAAGAGTCAAAGTTTTTCTTTCTGTTCCTTTTTATTTTTTCCTTTGGCAAGCATCATGTGGCAAGGAAAGATCTAGGTACATATATCCAGTTGAATATGGGTAGCATGAGTTATTATTGTTGACATCACCCAAAGGTGAATACGTTGGGAGGTGAAATTATAAGCCCCTATCTTTCTATGTGTCCGGTTGAAACGTTTTGCTCATGTGTATGCGGTGAGTGTTAGCAATCATAGAAGACTATATGATGGTTGAGTATGTGGAGCTGTTACTTAGACTCTGTTGAATAAGTTGAATTGCAATTGCTTGGTGACTGAGAACATAGGTTGTTGAGTTTGAAGAGAATTCATTGTTAGAACCTTAACATGTGAATTGGTTGCTACTATAACATGAGAAGTTTTATAAGAAAGAATTGTTGTTATGATGCTAGGAAAAGTGATTGAAATTTCATTGATCAAACTTATCCACTTTTCTAGCATTCACACTTCATAAATTATTTCTTTTATCATTTACCTACTCGAGGACAAGTAGGAATTAAGCTTGGGGATGCTGATACGTCTCCAACGTATCTATAATTTATGAAGTATTCATGCCGTTATATTATCATTCTTGGGCGTTTTACAATAATTTTATAGCAACTTTTTATCATTTTTTGGGACTAACCTATTGACCCAGTGCCCAGTGCCAGTTGCTATTTCCCCCTTGTTTTTTACATCGCAGGAAATCAATATCAAGCGGAGTCCAAACACCGCGAAACTCCTGGAGGATTTTTTATGGACCAGAACACTCGGGATGGGCCAGAGCAGCACCTGGGGGGGGGGGGGTGCCCCGAGGGGGGCACAACCCACCAGGGCACGCCTGTGCCCCCAAGCGCGCCCAGGTGGGTTGTGCCCACCTCGGTGGCCTCCTGCACCCCCTCTTTGCCCTATAAAATCCCAAATGTTCCAAAACCCTTTGGGGGCAGCCCTAGATCAGAATTTCCGCTGCCGCAAGGCCTTTGTATCCACGAGGTCCAATCTAGATCCCGTTCCGGCACCCTACTGGAGGGGGGAATCATCACCGGTGGCCATCTTCATCATCCCGGCGGCCACCGCGATGAGGAGGGAGTAGTCCACCCTCGAGGCTGAGGGTTTGTACAAGTAGCTATATGTTCAATCTCTCTTTCTCTCTCTCGTGTTCTTGAGATGTCATGATCTTGATGTATCGCGGGCTTTGTTAATATAGTCAGATCATATGGTGTTTTCCCCTCTCTATCTTGTTGTGATGAATTGAGTTTTTCCCTTTGAGATTTGGTTGTTATCGGATTGAATACTTTTATGAATTTGAGAACACTTGATATATGCCTTGAAATTGAATACTCGTGGTGACAATGGGGTATCGTATTGATTCACTTGATATATGTTTTCGCACACAACTCGTGGATTCCGTGACATTGGGGGAATCTATGCATATCTGAATTTTCTTTGGTATTATTTTAGTACAAACTCTAGGATATATCGAACCGAAAGAATAGCTTTGTGTTATTTTAGTATGAACTCTTGAATAGATCTAACAGAAAGAATAGTTTTGAGGTGGTTTCGTACCCTACAAACAATTCCGTCTTATGTTCTCCGCTAGATAGGAACTTTGGAGTGATTCTTCATCGCACTTTGAGGGATGGTTATATGATCCAACTATGTTAGCATTGTTGAGAGATTGCACTAGTGAAGTATGCACCCTAGGCCTCATTTCCATCATTGCAATATCATTTGTACTCCGTTTTACTATTTACTACCTTGCTATTTTTTATTGTTCGCACTATAAAAACTCATAGCAACTATCCATACTACACTTTTGTCATCATCTCTTCGCCGTACTAGTGCACCTATACAACTTGCCATTGTATTGGGCGTGTTGGGACACAAGAGATTTCTTGTATTTGATTGCAGGGTCGTTTGAGAGAGACCACCTTCATCCTACACCTCTCACGGACTGATAAACCTTAGGTCATCCAATTGAGGGAAAATTGCTACTGTCCTAAAAAACTCTACGCTTGGAGGCCCAACACGTGTCTACAAGAATAAAGTTGTGTAGTAGACATCATAGACTTCGCCACTCCCTCTATGGCCTTAAACAGGCCCCTCGCTCCTGGTTCGAGCATTTTGCCTCTGTGGTGACTACCGCTGGCTTCTTAACTAGTGATCATGATCTTGCATTGTTTGTTCACACGTCGTCGGACTCTTCTCCTTCTCTATGTTGATGACATGATCATCACTAGTGACGATTCTGACTACATTGCCTTTGTTAAGGCTCGCCTTCGCGACCAGTTCCTCATGACTTATCTTTATCCACTTTGCTATTTTCTTGGGATTGAGATCTCCTCGACCTCTAATGGCTTCTACATCTCCCAGGAGAGATATATTCAGGATCTTCTTGCTTGCGCCGCTCGTGAGCGCACTATTGTGACTCCTATGGAGCTGAATGTTCAGCTTCGTGCCTTTGATGGCGACCCTCTCCCTAATCCCACTCGCTATCATCACCTTGTTGGCAGCCTTGTCTATCTTGCTATTACGCGTCCTGACATCTCCTATCCTGTCCACATCCTGAGATAGTTTGTTTCAGCCCCCACCTTTGTCCACTATAGTCATCTCCTCTGTGTTCTACAATATGTTCGTGGCATGATCTCTCATCATATTTTCTTTCCTCGCTCCAACTCTCTCGAGCTCCAGGCCTACTCTGATGATACCTAGGCTAGTGATTCCTTTGATCGATGCTCGTTGTTTGCTTACTATGTCTTTCTTGGTGGCTCTCTTATTACCTGGAAGACAAAGAAACATACTGCAGTTTCTCGCTCGAGTACAGAGGCTGAGTTGTGAGCAATGGCTAGGTTGACGGCTGAGGTGATCTGGTTACAGTGGTTACTAGAGGATTTTAGTGTGTCTGCTACTACCTCGACTCCCTTGATGTCCGACAGTACCGGTGCTATCAGTATTGCACGTGACTCGGTGAAGCATGAGCTCACCACACACATCGGTGTGGATGCCCACTTTGTGTGTGCCGTTGTGCAGGATCAGACTCTCACTCTTCACTATGTGCCTTATGAGTTATAGTTGGCGGACTTCTTCACGAAGGCACAAACTCGAGCGTAGGATGTCTTTTTTCTCTCCAAACTCAGTGTCTTTGACCCACCATGAGTTTGAGGGGGGGGTGTTAGATGTGTATAGTCCCCTTTTGTATATCCCCATCGTATAAGGGGTTTTCCTGCACTTTACCACACATGTATATGTATTGGCCTTTGGCCCTCGGTCAACACCAGTTGCTCATTATCCAATAGAGGAAAACTCCTCACATATGCAATCTCGCTCAAACTTAACACTGAAGAGAGCCTCTCCTTTCTCAAATCCCCAAGACCCGCCACCAATCAAGAAGTTTGCCCCTGATGGTGGGGCGCAAGATCCATCGATGCAGGCGGCTACTGAATCAGAGGAAGATGATGTCATCACCCAGGAAAAAAGCACAACAATGGGCCTAGAGTTATAGGCCCAACATTTCCCTATAGTGATGCACCAACGGGGAGTGAATTCAGTTGCTTCCACATATGCAAGAGGTAGTGGTAAAACTAGAGAATATCAACAAAACAAGGAAGCGGTTGATGCAAAAGTGGGATGATCTTGTAGAGAGGATGCATGAGGGGATCAGGTTGTTGGCTACAATAAGGAAAGGGAGAATCGAAGTAGAGCCACATGACGGGATGTCCTCCTTCCCACCAAAGTTCAAAACCCTTATTCAAGTGACATAAGTACTACTATTGCAGGCATTGGTGGGCCAATTAGAAATCACCATAATCTCACCAAAAAAGAGAGTGATAAGACTGGTATGTGCATAAACCAAAGAGCAAATGTGGAAATGTTGGGTTGCCCCTACACTACTCATAGTAGCAATCGTTTGCAAGGACACACTACTAGGGAAAACCCTAGGAGTAGCGCTTGTTTTGTAGCTAGCAGTAGCGCTTGTACAAGCACTACCACTAAGGCGCTACAGCTAACTGTTAGTAGTAGCGTTGGAAGTCCAGTGCTACTGCTCTTCCTAGTGAGCAGTAGCACTTGTACTAGAAAGCGCTACTGATAATATTAAGTAGCAATAGCGTTTTTTTGTGAAAGCCTTGTTGCTAACTTTTCCTGTATTTTTAAAAATACATCTTATTTTCATTGTGGTTTTATATAAAGTACTTTCATCATATGATTTTAGGACCATGATTAGTTATTATATATAACAGTGAGTGAAATGAACGTGGAGTAGATTCAAGTGGAGGCAACATGTGGTGCATGTCGAAAATACTACTAATCCAAACTTCATCTAGTTTGGATTAGTAGTACTTTCGATGTGCACCACATGTTGCCTCCACTTGAATCTAATCCATGTTCATTTCACCTACTGATATATATATATATATATATATATATATATATATATTATAACTCATCATGCTCATAAAACAACTTAGCATCATGCATCATCGATCATAATAATAAATAACACATCATTGGTATCATAATAACAAGTTCTACTCATCATCATCGATCATACTACTTCTACTCGATACCATAATAACAAGTTATACTCATCATCATCATAGTCATCTAACCAATCCTACTAATTTGTTCTTAGCACATGATGATGAGTATTAGGTAGGACCTAAATACCCTCTCTAAGGTAAAATAGCATAAAACAAGATAGGCCCTGACTCTCCGTTATGGAGAATGGATATTATCTTATCTCCAATTCTTGCCCTTCGCACAATGTTGTTTCCAAGTAGCCCCATACGATTGACCATACATTTTTTTTCCAATCTTTGATTGTAATGTCTTCATCGCATTTAGAAATCTGGTATCGACAAGAGTGACTAGTAGGATGACCTGGCCGTAAGTTCAAAACATCAAGGCGACCTTTCCAAAACATCAGATGAGGCACACAATCGTTCGGGATTTTCTGTTGGAAAACATAGTAATGACTTTGTAGTTAGCAATGTAGTTGAGTTTTAGAAGAATTTATGCAAAAGATGCACTGATGTCGTAATAGTAAAAAATCTTACCATGACATCTCCATGGATGTTACCGTAGTTCAACACGTGCACTAGTGGCACGTATTGACCATAATGTGGAGGAGTTTGATAATATATATTGTAATTCTCAAGATCCGTAATAAATGAGATCAGATGATTTTTTCCTGATAAGTTAATTCTGAGCAATCGGTGTAGTAGGTCCTATCTACTATCTTCCGCACATTCTTTGAAGAATGAAAATAAGCTATGAATGGAAATAAGCTATCAACTATTTGGAAATAAAAAATATAAATTACTTAATAACTATGTTTGAGAAACTCACATAGCGGTAGAATTGGAAGCGTATAAACAAGGACCCAAATGTCCAAATTGTCTTGGGCGATGTCAGGATCACCAAGATCCATGGTGACAAGCATACCCTCAAGAAAATCATACATCTTGCAAAGTGCTTCCCAATTCGGGCAACCAATATGGGATACACTACTAGAATTGTATAGATTTACATCAAAATCCATACCATGATGGGTCCCTAGGAAAATTTTCTTTGTTTCCATACTTTCATGATCTTCAAAATCCATCCTCTCCAAGACATAGCGTCTTGCATGGCATGGGATAAGCTAGTCGAATTGTAAAAGACGAAAATTATACGTTGAAGAAGAAGAAGTCGAGATTAATTACGAAAAAGAAATACTTTGCGTCGTAGTGTGCCGTTTCAGCATCAAAGGTCTCTTGGAGCTTAATGCTGAAGCACCGGCCTTCTACCAAGTGAGGCCTGTCAAAGAAACCCCGGTTGTCACCGCACCAGGAGCACTTGGCGAGACTTTCATCGTCCAACGACATTTCCTATGTCCATAATTCAAAGATTAGACTAAATTAGATCATTATTATTGAGCATGGGTTGACTATCGGTCCGTCGAGTCTTTTGTTGAAAAGTCTCAGCTCACTTGGTGTATATATTCGACCGTTGGCGATGGTCGCTCCTCCCTTCGTTCCCGGGTGCATTAAACCAAAATGTCTAGCACACGGGAACGAAGGAGAAGCGACCCCATGACAACAGTCGGCATTCTTCTTCTCTCATATATGGTGGACACACTCCCTCACTGATATTTTGACCGTCGGTGATGGTCGTTACTCCTCCTTCCCCTAGTGCATAACAAAGGTCTAGCACAAGGAGAAGAAGGAGAAACGATCCCCACGAGAACAGTCGGGATTCTTCCTCTCTCATATATGGTGCTGACTTTCTCCCTCACTTATTTTTTGATTGTCATGTATGGAGCCTCGACAGACTTAAAGTCAACCCGAAATTTCGATTAATTATATTTCTAGAAAATCCAGGCCACTCGATATTTCCTACATATTCTAGCACAAGTCATGCCAAAATTCACGGAAAAATCCGGCATGACCTTTTCTAAAAAAGGACATATCGAGCGCCTGAAATTTGCCGGAACGGAAATTAATCAACACTCCGGCAAAACATAGGCCACTCGGAGGTGTTACCTACAAACATGGCCACTTGGGCAAGCACATATCCTATGTGCATTCAAACGTGATGGTCATCACATTCAAACTTGATGGTCATTGCATTTCAATGGTTGAAAATATGAACAAAAACATTTCAAAATATCCTATAGGACTCATATTGACATGGAGATTTGGCTGGTCTCACCTCGAGGTCGGAGGGAGTCCATGACGGGGACGGCGGCGGCGACGACGTGGAGATTTGGCTGCAAAAACAAAATATAAATACAAACATTATTATCCTCATCTTAGGACTTAGTGAAACCCTATAAGTTATCAACCAATCAAATGCATACGCCTTGCATAGTGCTGTCCAATTTGAGTATTCAAAATAGGAGTAGTTCTCCAATTTGAGCATTAAAATAAATTATCACTAATACATCTCGAATAGTATCATACATATAACATCACTAATATAGCTAAACCCTAGCGAACGATGGGTATCAGCGCGGGCGGTGGACACCCAGAGAGAAGGAACCTTCACAGGATCATAGCTCCAGTGAGATCCCTGAAGAACCTGCCAGGTATTGGAGAACCTGCCCTCAAACGCAACCATGTAGCGACAGACGTGCTCGTCCTCCCCGCTGACACGGTGATGTACCACCTCTGCGGGGTCCTCAAGCCTCCGCACCGTCACTGGCCCACGCGACCGCCACCAAAGAAGGTTCGGGTCAATGACGGGTTGGCTCCTCACCAAGCTGCGCCACCGGAAGGTAGCACCTCCCAGTACCAGCCCGACGGAGCCCAGTCTCGGGAATTGTCCCTCTGATCAAGCAGGCCTCCTCCGTCGAGTCGACGACAAGGATGTGGGATAGGCATCATCAACGTCGATGCAGGAATAATTGCTTTAACTAAAAAATAAATTAGTCTATTAGTTTTTTACTAAAAACAAACTAGTTCTATTAATTTTCTTACTATAGATAAAAATAAACTAGTACTTACTAAAAATAAACTAGTTCAACTAGTTCGATTAATTTTCTTACTAATTCTATTAAACAGTTACTAAAAAATAGTAAAAAACTATATTATTTTTTCTCTCTAAACTAAACACCCAAGCCCTAAACTAACATCTACTTAGTTACCTAACCTACTCCCCTAACTAAAAAACATCTAATTAATAGTACCACTACTGCCCTAACCTAATTAACATCTACTTAGTTAACCAAATTAGTTAACAAAACATCTAAAAATAGCTAATTAACCTAGTTAGTAAACCAAATTAACCTAGCTAGTGTTGGGGAACGTAGCAATAATTCAAAATTTTCTACACATCACCAAGATCAATCTAGGAGATTCTAGCAACAAGAGAGAGAGAGAGGATGAGCATCTTCATACCTTTGAAGATTGCTAAGCGGAAGCGTTACTAGAACGCGGATGAGGGAGTCGTACTCGCGGCGATTCAAACCGCGGAAGATCCGATCTAATGCCGAACGGATGGCGCCTGCGCGTTCAACACACGTACAGTCCGGGGACGTCTCCTCCTTTTTGATCTAGCAAGGGGAGAGTAGAAGTTGAGGGAGAGCTCCGGCAGCACGACGGCGTGGTGGTGGAGCTTGCAGTTCTCCAGCAGGGCTTCACCAAGCACTACTATGGAGGAGGAGGTGTTGGGGAGGGAGAGGGCTGCGCCAGGGGAAGGGGTGTGGCAGCCCTCCCAAACCTCCACTATATATAGGGGAATGGGGGAGGGGGACGGCCCCCTTAGATATCATCTAGGGGGGCGATGGCCAAGGGGGGGAGCTTGCCGCCCAAGTTGGTGGGAGGCGCCCCCACCCCCTAGGGTTTTCAACCCTAGGCGCCTTGGGCCCTTGCGGGGCCGCACCAGCACACTAGGGGCTGGTTCCCACCCTTTGTTCAGCCAACTAAGTCCCCGGAGTAGGTGGCCCCACCCGATGGACACCCCAACACCTTTCGGTGGTCCCGGTACAATACCGATAACCCAGAAATTATTCCGGTAACTGAAACTGGACTTCCAGATATAAATCTTTACCTCCGGACCATTCCGGAACTCCTCGTGACATTCGGGATCTCATAAGGGACTCCAAACAACATTCGGTAACCACATACTAATTCCCATAACAACTCTAGTGTCACCAAACCTTAAGTCTGTAAACCCTACGGGTTCGGGAATCATGCAGACATGACCGAGACAGCTCTCCCGCCAATAACCAACAACGGGATCTGGATACCCATGTTGGCTCCCACATGTTCCACGATGATCTCATCGGATGACCCACAATGTCGGAGATTTAATCATTCCTGTATACAATTCCCTTTGTCAATCGGTATGTTACTTGCCCGAGATTCGATCGTCGGTATCCCAATAACTTGTTCAATCTCGTTACCGGCAAGTCACTTTACTCGTTCCGTAATGAATGATCCCGTTACTAACTACTTAGTCACATTGAGCTCATTATGATGATGCATTACCGAGTGGGCCCATAGATACCTCTCCGTCATACAGGGTGACAAATCCCAGTCTCGATTCGTGCCAACCCAACAAACACTTTTGGAGATACCTGTAGTGTACCTTTATAGCCACCTAGTTACATTGTGATGTTTGGTACACCCAAAGCATTCCTATGGTATCCGGGAGTTGCACAATCTCATGGTTTAAGGAAATGATACTTGACATTAGAAAAGCTCTTATCAAACGAACTACACAATCTTGTGCTATGCTTATTGGGTCTTGTCCATCGCATCATTCTCCTAATGATGTGATCCCGTTATCAATGACATCCAATGTCCATGGTCAGGAAACCATGACCATCTATTGATCAATGACCTAGTCAACTGGAGGCTCACTAGGGACATGTTGTGGTCTATGTATTCACACATGCATTATGGTTTCCGGTTAATACAATTATAGCATGAACAATAGACAATTATAATGAACAAGGAAATATAATAATAACCACTTTATTATTGCCTCTAGGGCATATTTCCAATAGTCTCCCACTTGCACTAGAGTCAATAATCTAGTTACATTGTGATGAATCGAACAGCCATAGAGTTCTGGTGTTGATCATGTTTTGCTCGTGGAAGAAGTTTAGTCAACGGATCTGCGACATTCAGATCCATATGTACTTTACAAATATCTATGTGTCCATCTTGAACATTTTCACGTATGGAGTTGAAGCGATGCTTGATATGCCTGGTCTTCTTGTGAAACCTGGGCTCCTTGGCAAGGGCAATGGCTCCAGCGTTATCACAGAAGAGACTCATCGGGCCCGACGCATTGGGAATAACTCCTAGGTCGGTAATGAACTCCTTCATCCAGATTGCTTCATGTGCTGCCTCCGAGGCTGCCATGTACTCCGCTTCACATGTAGATCCCGCCACGACGCTTTGCTTGCAACTGCACCAGCTTACTGCCCCACCATTCAAAATATACATGTATCCGGTTTGTGACTTGGAGTCATCCAGATCCGTGTCGAAGCTAGCATCGATGTAACCCTTTATGACGAGCTCTTCGTCACCTCCATAAACGAGAAACATATCCTTAGTCCTTTTCAGGTACTTCAGCATATTCTTGACCGTTGTCCAGTGTTCCATGCCAGGATTACTTTGGTACCTTCCCACCAATCTTACGACAAGGTTTACATCAGGTCTGGTACACATCATGGCATACATAATAGACCCTATGGCTAAGGCATAGGGGATGACACTCATCTTTTCTCTATCTTCTACCGAGGTCGGGCATTGAGCTGTGCTCAATTTCACACCTTGCAAAACAAGCAAGAACCCTGATACGTCTCCGTCGTATCTACTTTTCCAAACACTTTTGCCCTTGTTTTGGACTCTAACTTGTATGATTTGAATGCAACTAACCCGGACTAACGCTGTTTTCAGCAGAACTGCCATGGTGTTGTTTTTGTGCAGAAAATAAAGATTCTCGGAATGTCCTGAAACTCCACGGAACGCCTTAGAAAAAATAAAGAAAAATCCTCGCAAAAGATGAAGACCAGGGGGCCCACACCCTGCTCACGAGGGTGGGGGCGCGCCCCCCTGGGCGCGCCCCCTACCTTGTGGGCCCCTTGGTGGCCCTCCGACGCCAACTCCAACTCCATATATTGGCCTTCGGGGAGAAAAAAATCAGAGAGAAGAAATCATCGCGTTTTACGATACGGAGCCGCCTCCAAGCCCTAATCTCTCTCGGGAGGGCTGATCTGGAGTCCGTTCGGGGCTCTGGAGAGGGGGATTCATTGCCGTCGTCATCATCAACCATCCTCCATCACCAATTTCATGATGCTCACCGCCATGCGTGAGTAATTCCATCATAGGCTTGCTGGACGGTGATGGGTTGGATGAGATTTATCATGTAATCGAGTTAGTTTTGTTAGGGTTTGATCCCTAGTATCCACTATGTTCTGAGATTGATGTTGCTATGAGTTTGCTATGCTTAATGCTTGTCACTAAAGCCCGAGTGCCATGACTTCAGATCTGAACCAATATATGTGTGTTGTAGATCCTATCTTGCACGTCTATAGTCACCTACTATGTGTTATGATCCAGCAACCCCGAAGTGACAATAATCGGGACCACTCCCGGTGATGACCATAGTTTGAGGAGTTCATGTACTCACTTTGTGCTAATTCTTTGTTCCGGTTCTCTATTAAAAGGAGGCCTTAATATCCCTTAGTTTCCAATAGGACCCTGCTGCCACGGGAGGGTAGGACAAAAGATGTCATGCAAGTTCTTTTCCATAAGCACGTATGACTATATTCGAAATACATGCCTACATTACATTGATGAACTGGAGCTAGTTCTGTGTCACCCTATGTTATGACTGTTACATGATGAACCACATCCGGCATAATTATCCATCATTGATCCGGTGCTACGAGTTTTCCATATACTGGTTCTACGCTTATTTACTTTTCGTTGTTATTGTTACAATCACTACAAAATACCAAAAACATTACTTTTACTGTCTTTACTTTTGTTACCGTTACCACAACTATCATATTACTTTGCTACTAAACACCTTGCTGCAGATACTAAGTTTCCAGGTGTGGTTGAATTGACAACTGAGCTGCTAATACTTGAGAATATTCTTTGGCTCCCCTTGTGTCGAATCAACAAATTTGGGTTGAATACTCTACCCTCGAAAACTGTTACGATCCCCTATACTTGTGGGTTATCAAGGCTATTTTATGGCGCCGTTGTCGGGGAGCATAGCTCTATTCTTTGAGTCACTTGGGATTTATATCTGCTGGACACTATGAAGAACTTTAAAGACGCTAAGACCAAGATTTTGCCCTCAACTACGAGGGGAGGTAAGGAACTGCCATCTAGCTCTGCACTAGATTCTCCTTTTGTTATAAGTAAGCTTGCGACGCCTAAACCTGCTACCGCTATGAATTCTGATATGTCGCATGTTATTGATGATGCCATTTCTATGTTTGATACTACTGTGCCCCTTGGTGAATTTCTTGATGAGCAAATTGCTAGGTCTAAAGAAAGAGAAATTATTGCACCTGAATACAATGATGAGATTGATGATGAAAATATGCCTCCTATCCCTGAAGGTTATCTTTTTGATGCAGAATCTTCTGCCGCTAATTTTGATTGCCAGGATAGATATGAACTTAAGAGGTTGCTAATTAAATGGGGTAAAGAATCTCTTAGAGATAGAATGAGACCCGACCCTGCTTTTGCCACTTCACCTATTTGTGTTCCCAATAAGGATTATTATGATTTTTCTGTTGATCCAGATATAATTACTTTGGTTGGATCCGATCCTTTCTATGGCTATGAATCTGAAACTGTTGTGGCACATCTTACTAAGTTGAATGATATAGCTGCCCTGTTTACTAATAATGAGAGATCATGCTATCTTTATTTACTCAAAATATTTCCGTTCTCGTTAAAGGGTGATGCTAAGACATGGTATAATTCTCTTGATCCTGGTTGTGTGCAAAGTCCCCAGGATATGATTTATTACTTCTTTGCTAAATATCTCCTTGCTCATAAGAAACAAGCTGCTTTGAGGGAAATATACAATTTTGTGCAAATTGAAGAAGAGAGTCTCCCACAAGCTTGGGGGATGCTTCTCAAGTTACTTAATGCTTTGCCTGATCATCCTCTTAAGAAACCTGAAATATTTGATATCTTTTATAATGGACTAACTGATGCTTCCAGAGATTACCTGGATAGTTGTGCTGGTTCTCTTTTCAGGGAAAGAACACCGGATGACGCTGAAATTCTATTGAATAATATGTTGGCTAATGAAAATAATTGGGCACCTCCCGAGCTACCTCCTGAGCCTGTTCCTGAGCCAATTACTGAGCCTATTCCTAAACCAACTCCGAAGAAGAGAGGTGTTCTATTTCTTAGTCCTGAAGATATGCAAGGGGCAAAGAAATCTATGAAAGAAAAAGGTATTAAAGCCGAAGATGTTAAGAATTTACCTCCTATTAAAGAAATACACGGTCTTAATTTACCACCTGTTGAAGAAGTATATGATCTCAGTTACTTATTTACTGAAGAACCTCCCGATATCCAGACACAGGTAGTAAAGGTAAATTCTCTCTATAGATATGATAAAGCTGAAGTCCCTCCTACTAAAATTGCTAGTCAGTGCTTGGATGAGTTTGATAACTTTATGTTGAAGCAAGATGACTTTAATGCTTATTTTGGTAGACAATTAAGACAAGATGCCTATATGATTAAACGCTTGGGTGATTATGTGGCTGATATTAGAGGTGAACTTAAACTTGTTAGCAAACATGCTTCTATGGTTACCACTCAAGTAGAACAAGTACTTAAAGCTCAAAAAAAGCACTTGATGAAATGAATAGTAAGAAAAATGATTATGCTGTTAGAGTGGCCACTAGAACCGGTAGAATGACCCAGGAACCTTTGTATCCTGAAGGCCACCCTAAGAGAATCGAGCAAGATTTTCAGAGAAAAGATATTGATTTACCTAGTTCTTCTAAAAAGAAGAAAAAGAAAAATGATAGGACTTTGCAAACTTCTAGTGAACCTATCGCTGAGCCACATGAGAATCCAAATGATATTTCTATTTCTGATGCTGAAACACAATCAGGTGATGAGCATGAACCTAGTGATAATGTTAATGATAATGTTCATGTTGATGCTCAACCTAGTAATGATAATGATGTAGAAGTTGAACCTGCTGGTGATCTTGATAACCCACAATCAAGGAATCAACGCTATGATAAAAGAGACTTCATTGCTAGGAAACATGGTAAAGAAAGGGAACCATGGGTTCAAAAACCCATGCCTTTTCCCCTGAAACCATCCAAGAAAAAGGATGATGAGGATTTTGAGCGCTTTGCTAAAATGATTAGACCTATCTTTTTGCGTATGCGATTAACTGATGTGCTCAAGACAAATCCTTATTCTAAGTATATGAAGGATATTATTACTAAAAAAAGAAAGATACCTGAAGCTGAAATTTCCACCATGCTTGCTAATTATACATTTAAGGGTGGAGTACCAAAGAAACTTGGAGATCCCAGAGTACCTACTATACCATGCTCCATTAAGAGAAATTATGTTAAAACTGCTTTGTGTGATCTTGGAGCCAGTGTTAGTGTTATGCCTCTCTCTTTATATCGTAGACTTGACTTGAATAAGTTGACACCTACTGAAATATCTTTGCAAATGGCTGATAAATCAACTGCTATACCTGTCGGTATTTGTGAGGATGTGCCTGTTATGGTTGCAAACGTTACTGTTTTAGCGGACTTTGTTATTCATGATATTCCTGAGGATGATAGTATGTCTATTATTCTTGGAAGACCTTTCCTTAATACTGCAGGGGCTGTAATTGATTGCAACAAAGGCAATGTCACTTTTCATGTCAATGGCAATGAACACACGGTACATTTTCCGAGGAAACAACCTCAAGTTTATAGTATCAACACTATTGGAAAAATTCCATCGATTATATTTGGAGGTTTCGAATTTCCTCTCCCTACTGTCAAGTAAAAGTATGATATAATTATTGTTGGGGATTTTCATATCCCCGTTGAGGTAACTTAGTGTCATTCGAAATTTCTCCGGTTCCATGATTACTCGGAATGAGTTTGTTAACAAGACATGATCAACCTTGTTAGTGGATTCATTTTGATGATCACGAGATGGATGAAACTAGAAGCACAACCTTCTGTACCCTCTTTATATTTTCTATTATTTAGTAGAAATAAAGTAAAATAGTATTTTTCTGTCTGTCTCCTGACTTATCCGCTCAATATAAAAATATCCCGAAAATAAAAGTCATCAGAATGCCATGACAATTTAATATCATTTTTTCGGGAATTTTTAGAATTTACTGTGCAAAAATCACCGCGGGGGGAGCTGCCACCTGGCCACGAGGGTGGAGGGCGCGCCCTACCACCCTGGGCGCGCCCCCCTGCCTCGTGGGCCCACGGTGGCCCTCCTCCACTTATTCATGCGCCCATCTTCTTCCTCTGTCTCACACAAACACGAAAAACTAACTCAAGCACGAGTTCCAGCCCCCGTAGCTGTGATTTTCGATCTCCTTGCTCAAAGCACCTCTCGCAAAACTGCTTGGGGAGATTGTTCCTTGGTATGTGACTCCTCCATTGGTCCAATTAGTTTTTATTCTAGTGCTCTATTCATTGCAAATTTGTGCTGCATAGGTGACCCTGTTCTTGAGCTTGCATGTCAAATTTATATGGTTCCAAATAGTTCCAATGCTTTATATAGGCTCTAGGCACTTGCAGGAGTTGTTGCTATCAATTTTATTGAAGTTGGTTCACTTTTGTTACTAAAAATTTCAGAAATTTCTCAAAGGAAGCAATATGTTTAGGAGGATGTTCCAAGGTGGCCCTTCAAGGAAACAAAGTCCCAGGCTTGCAATACGTGATGCTGACGAGGAACCACCAAGAGATGGTCCTGTGAGGCCCTGTGAATGGCCGTCGAAAATTTTTATGAATCATGTAGGAATAAAAGAAGAATTTAGCGCATATTTGCGCAATGCCGGTCTTGAGGACTTTGAAGCTGACAAATGCCCCAGTATCATGATCTCACAAGTTCATTTGTGAGGAGGTTTGAGTTTTCATCTTCGCGTAATTCTCCTTCAGTCATGTTTGTCCTTTATGATAAATCTTATACCATGGACTTAGAGGATTTCACCTCTGCTTGCAAGCTTCCATCGTGGGGTAATGTCAGGGATCCCCCTAAATCGGAATATAGAGACTTTCTTGCTAAAACAACTGTGGGGGAATCTAGAGACATAACACAAGCCACCTTAGGGAGCATTCATTTTCCCGCTATACATTATTTTGCTCTCTTTATAGGTAGATGTATTAATGCTAAGGATGAAGTATGTCACTTGTGTGCTCCTGATCTCAGCATTCTCAGAAGTGCGGTGTTAGGAGACCAATCTTATGATATGGGAGCCATCGTAGCTCGTAGGTTGCATCAGAATAGACATAACGGGGATTTCTTTGGAGGAATTTATGCAACCCGCTTAGCTAATTTTCTTGAGATAGACATTCGTGAGGGTGATATGGACTTACCTCCTTCTTATTTAGATTTTGATTCTATGGTTTTTCACCGGTTTGTTGAGAGGACAGAGCCACCTCTCCAGTATCGACTAATCTTTAACAAACGTCATGTAGTCCATATTGCTCTTCCTGCTCCTGTCTTCTTTGATTTTCAGACAAAAGGAAGATATGTTATTACCAGAGAGGAGGCAGATGAATACGAGAGGAGAGCGGAGGCATCTAGACGCTACACTGTAGCTCAGGAGGCGATAGCCGCTGCGTCACAGTATGACCCCAGCTTCACTTATGGGTATCCGCCAGACCATCCGTGGCAATAGACCAACTTAGGCTAAAACCTAAGCTTGGGGGAGTACGTATTTCCCACCGACATTACATTCATGTTTACACACACTCATTGCTAGATGTTGGTGTTCATACTCTTTCACTGCAATATCCATGCTAGTTTATTTTCTTTTTCCTGCTTTCTTCTTGTGTGTTTAATAAACCTTAAGAAAACAAAAAAATAGTAGTACTTTATTTCTTTGCTGTAGTAATTAAAACGGAAAACCCAAAAATATTTCCCGTTCTTCTTTTGTTTGTTGGGAGCTTTCCCGTGTAAATAGTTTTTCTTTTCCTTCCTTTGGGGGTCGAGAAGATCCATATTGAAAATGCTTAGTGGCCTCATATATGCATGAATGATTATTTAACTTAGAGCCCATATTACTTGTCTTCTCTCTTGAGTTGAATGCTTGCAGATCCCAGCTTAGTCCAATGCACGTGCACTCTTACTATTATTCACATCGTTCGGTCGAGCAAGTGAAAGGCAATAATGATGATATATGATGGACTTATTGGGATGAGAAAAGCTGGTATGAACTCGACCTCTCTTGTTTTTGTAAATATGATGATTCATCGTTCCTGAGTTAGCTATTATGAAGTAAACATATTTGCAATGACATTTAGAGATTATAGTTGCTTGTGCCATGCTTGATTAGCTATGAGTTATAATGGTTTACCTTGCGTGCCAACATGCTATTAGAATGATTATGATGTGGTATGATGGGATGGTATCCTCCTTTAAATGAACTGAGTGACTAGACTTGGCACATGTTCACGCATGTAGTTGAATCAAATCAACATAGCCTTCATGATATTTATGTTCATGGTGGATTATACCCTACTCATGCTTGTATTCGGTGTAAATTAATTTTGATGCATGTTTACGACTGTTGTCGCTCTCCCAGTTGGTCGCTTCCCAGTCTCTTGCTAGCCTTCACCTATACTAAGCGGGAATACTGCTTGTGCATCCAAACTCCTTAAACCCCAAAGTTGTTCCATATGAGTCCACTATACCTTCCTATATGCGGTATTTACCTGCCGTTCCATGTAAATTTGTATGTGCCAAACTCCAAACCATCAAAAAAAATCGGTTTTGTGTACTCGAGCAGCTCATGTTTCAACTAGGGCTGCCCTTATCTTCCATGTAGGCGGTTATTCTCAAGAGGGGTGGACTCCGCTCCTCATTCACGAGAAAAATGGCTGGTCACCGGGATGCCCAGTCCCATGCTTTATGCAAACTAAATCAAAATAATTGCAAACAAAACTCCCCTTGGGACCCGTTGAATGTTGGAGGCACTCGTTGTCTCGAGCAAGCCATGGACTGATGCTTGTGGAGGAAGGGGAGTATACACTTTACCATTCTGTTTGGGAACCGCCTATAATTTTTTTAGCATGGAAGATATCGTCATCTCATAGTTGTTGTGTTGACAGCAAAAGTATGCTGCTCAAAATGTTATTCAATCTCTATTTTAAAACCGAGCTCTGGCACCTCTACAAATCCCTGCTTCCCTCTGCGAAGGGCCTATCTATTTACTTTTATGTTGAGTCATCACCCTTCTTATTAAAAAGCACCTGCTGAGCACACTGTCGTTTGCATCCATTATTATTGGTTTATTTCAGGTATGACTTGACTGGATCTCTTTTACCATGAATTACAATGTTTAGTCAGTCCTTGATCTTTAAAGGTGCTCTGCATTTATGTTTTGCGGTCTCAGAAAGGGCTAGCGAGATACCATTTTGTTATATCATGTCATAATTATTTTGAGAAAGTGTTGTCATCCGAGTTTTGTTATTATAGCTCACTAGCTGATTATGCTATTGATATGAGTAATTGTGAGACCTTTGTGTTATTGTGATAATGGTTAGTTCATAATATTTGCTGAAACTTGAATGCTGGCTTTTCATGTTTACAACAACAAGAGCAAACAGAGTTTGTAAAAGTTTTTCTTTTTTCTCTTTCAGTTTGTCAACTGAATTGCTTGAGGACAAGCAAGGGTTTAAGCTTGGGGGAGTTGATACGTCTCCGTCGTATCTACTTTTCCAAACACTTTTGCCCTTGTTTTGGACTCTAACTTCTATGATTTGAATGGAACTAACCCGGACTGACGCTTTTTTCAGCAGAACTGCCATGGTGTTGTTTTTGTGCAGAAAATAAAGATTCTCGGAATGTCCTGAAACTCCACGGAATGCCTTAGAAAAAATAAAGAAAAATCCTCACAAAAGATGAAGACCAGGGGGCCCACACCCTGCTCACGAGGGTGGGGGCGCCCCCCTGGGCGCGCCCCCTACCTCGTAGGCCCCCTGGTGGCCCTCTGATGCCAACTCCAACTCCAACTCCATATATTGGCCTTCGGGGAGAAAAGAATCAGAGAGAAGAAATCATCGCATTTTACGATACGGAGCCGCCGCCAAGCCCTAATCTCTCTCAGGAGGGCTGATCTGGAGTCCGTTCGGGGCTCCGGAGAGGGGGATTCATCGCCGTCGTCATCATCAACCATCCTCCATCACCAATTTCATGATGCTCACCGCTGTGTGTGAGTAATTCCATCGTAGGCTTGCTGGACGGTGATGGGTTGGATGAGATTTATCATGTAACCGAGTTAGTTTTGTTAGGGTTTGATCCCTAGTATCCACTATGTTCTGAGATTGATGTTGCTATGACTTTGCTATGCTTAATGCTTGTCATTAGGGCCCGAGTGCCATGATTTCAGATCTGAACCTATTATGTTTTCATGAATATATGTGTGTTCTAGATCCTATCTTGCAAGTCTATAGTCACCTACTATGTGTTATGATCCGGTAACCCCGAAGTGACAATGATCGGGACCACTCCCGGTGATGACCATAGTTTGTGGAGTTCATGTATTCACTTTGTGCTAATGCTTTGTTCCGGTTCTCTATTAAAAGGAGGCCTTAATATCCCTTAGTTTCCAATAGTACCCCGCTGCCACGGGAGGGTAGGACAAAAAATGTCGTGCAAGTTCTTTTCCATAAGCACGTATGACTATATTCGGAATACATTCCTACATTACATTGATGAACTGGAGCTAGTTTTGTGTCACCCTATGTTATGACTGTTACATGATGAACCACATCCGGCATAATTATCCATCATTGATCCGGTGCCTACGAGTTTTCCATATACTGGTTTACGCTTATTTACTTTTTCGTTGTTACTGTTACAATCACTACAAAATACCAAAAACATTACTTTTACTGTCTTTACTTTTGTTACGTTACCACCACTATCATATTACTTTTCTACTAAACACCTTGCTGCAGATACTAAGTTTCCAGGTGTGGTTGAATTGACAACTCAGCTGCTAATACTTCAGAATATTCTTTGGCTCCCCTTGTGTCGAATCAACAAATTTGGGTTGAATAGTCTACCCTCGAAAACTGTTGCGATCCCCTATACTTGTGGGTTATCAAACCCCTTCTTGGATTGATCCATATTGAACTTCTTCAATATGTTATCAAGGTATGTGCTTTGTGAAAGACCGATGAGGCGTCTCGATCTATCTCTATAGATCTTGATGCCTAATATGTAGGCAGCTTCTCCAAGGCCCTTCATTGAAAAACACTTATTCAAGTAGGCCTTTATGCTATCCAAAAGTTCTATATCATTTCCCATCAATAGTACACTACTAGGAAAAAGGCTACTAGCAGCGCAGGTAAAATGACTAGTAGCAGTGCGGGTACCCGCGCTACTAGTATCACGCTATAGCTAATAGTCAGTAGTAGTGTGGGTTAAACCCATGCTATTACTAACTTTGTTAGTAATAGTGTGTACCACCCGCACTACTGCTATTACGTACACGCGCTACTACTAATGAAAGAGTAGTAGCGTGGGTAAACAACCAATGCTACTAGTATCCTATATACTAGTAGCGCTTAGTTTCCACCCCACGCTACTACTAACTTATTAGGAATTAAAAAAATAAACCAGTACATATCATGACAAATACAAGATTTATAATAAATCAGCATTAGAACACATCCAGTAAGAGCATACATAATTGACATGGACTTCTATTTCATGGTTAACTAGACACCGAAGCCAATAAATGAGCATATACATAAACCCCATCATTATGCATTGGTACTCACGATTGACCACTTCAAAGAACATGCAAGTATGTATGTCATTAACAATTGCAAACATAAGTTTCTTTCTACTACAGTTGTTGTATCTACTATCACACAGTTCCTCATTCTACCTGTTCTCACTCCAATAATAAGAAAAATGAAAAGGAAAAATAGAGATAATCTACCACAATTGCACTTTGGTGTCATGGATTCAGTCTGCCGCTTCAACATCATTATCCTGCAGCATTGAAAATTTGCCCAAACCTAACCATCTTGACTTGAATATGTTAATCTGCCAAGAAATATAAAGACATGTCAGTAGCACAACCAGAGAAACCAGATTTTAGTGTAATTGCTGAGATGCAAGTGCAACAAAATGCAAGAAGCTATTAAGGCACTACTTAGCTTAGTATATCCCAGGTGCTTTCTGCAATCATATGGCGCAGACACATCAACAAGGAGGTGGTCTTGGAAAGTTCAGAGAAGTTGTGGACATTTTAAGTGGAACAAACGACAAACTCGTAAGGCGACCAAGGAATGGACGCGCAAATAAGAAATCCCCAACATGTATGCCCCTGCAAAATTATATAGCCTCTCAGTTCTTGTTCTAGATTCTTCAGTCCTTTTCAACAGGCCTAACATATATAATCCATATATAACCAATCACATAAGGATGACCAACATTTACAGTCTTAGAAACTGCTATAAAATACAAGTAGGCGCAAACGTCTATTTTCACTTACTAATTGACGTTTCTATCAAACAATCGTGGAAGCGATCAACAACTTTTTGTCTTTCTACATCAATTTGGACAGTTAACAGTAAGCAAAGATAGCATTATAATCCCAGTAAACTACGTATATAACTAGAAAAAATTTATGAAAACAAGAAGACTGTCCAACCAATTGACTACAATTATTGAGGAGCTGCATGGAGAGTGCTAGTATTAAAATCGACCTTGCAATCTAGGCTCCATCAAAACTGAAACTGAAATTGGCCTTGCAATCTAGGCTCCTCCACCTTTCAGAGCGGTGGGGCAAACTGAAACTGAAATCGGCCTTGCAATCTACTACAAACCCTCTACAAAATTCGTATTAATACTCTTTTTTAAAACAGCCTCTACAAGGCCGTAAATTGGCATACGAAAATAATGCGCTCAGGATACTAACTTTCGGGATAGCAAACTAAAACAATGGCTGCTCTCAAACCATACATCCAAACGACACAAATAAATACTCTACGGAAATCTTGGAACTTGCTTTACAGATTTCATATAGAGGCAACTCGAAATTCTTAGAATAACTAACTCGTTTTTCACCTAGAAGCTGGCTGTCCAGATTTGACAGTGCAGTTTTTAACTGAACCAGATTCAGTTTACAGCTAGAGATACCCAATGCTCCAGATTTTTGCTAGAAGGCAATCAACACCTCGCAACATCATGGATGGGCTATATCCCTAACTGATTTGGCTAAGCAAAGGAACTAACATAGAGAAGGTCCGACCAAGCACCAAAACCAAATAAGTATAAGCACTGAAATGACTAACGAATTTGCAAATTGGTTCAGGAATCCATGTCCAATTATCAAATCTAATAATAATCTATGAGCTGCTACTACAGATCCCTAGTTCTTACCTAGCCAGAACCATAGAGAAGAGGGCTGATACGTACCGCTGGTGCTCGCCTCAAAACGAGAAGAAGCAGAAAAGGTGCGGCGCATCCAGCACCATGGATTCTCACAACAAACTGCAAAAATATATTAAGTGAGCTGCAAAAGAATTGAAAGGAGCTGCAAATGAACACATGTTTTAACAACAGGCATGTCATGAATGGGCAAACTAAAGTGCATGGCCTCAGGGATACAAGACTAATCAGGTGCATAGAGAGATGTTATAAACTTGTTCATATTGACTAGGATAATTAAGGAATGACAACCAGTGGATCTCGCTTGAATGGATGCAAATGAAGGTTAGTTGTTGCATTAAATTGATGCATCCATAAATCCAATCTAAGAATGTTACAACTTGCATCATCATCATCATGGAAAAATGATAGAGAAGTGAGATGGATCCATACTCTTGGTCTAGGGAGTCCCACTGACCACCCATGTGTTTGTGGCGATGGACGCTTGCACTGCACCGACAGAAAACATGACACAAAGAAGTCAGTAAACCCCATCTACACCTCCACATGGTAAGCAGAAGCAAGCAGCGAGTATGCAGAGACACCATGAAGGAAATAAATAACAAACCTTTGGGGTTGAGGAACTGGATGACGAGGTCGTCCTTGAAGATGTTGACCTCCTCGATGGTGGGGATGGTGTTGATTCCAACCCTCTTGAGCATGCTCTGCAGCCGCTTGTCATCCCTAGTCGCCGTCTTGTGCACCGCCTTCTTCTTCCTGCACCAGACCCCAGCCAACAAGCCAGATTAGCAATTGCAATCCCAACCTTTTCCACAGAACGGTCACGCCAGTCGAGGAGGAGGACCTACCGGCGCACGGCGCCCTTGTCGTTGGTCCGGACGGCGCCGACCATCTTCATGAGCGTCTCCTTGTTCATCTGCGGAACCAGCCACAAAAAAAAACAACTCGTGAGATCTCCGTCCTTGCGGCGGAGCGCCCGATCTGAGCGTGCAATTCGCGGGGAGGGGTGTTGGAGGAGGAGGGGGACTGACCTTGCCGGAGCAGGTGGGTCGCGACGTCAACGCCGATGAGCAGTGGGGGGAGGGGGTGCTCGCTCAGGCTCACCGGAGAGGAGGAAGGGAGCCAACTTCTCTCCTTCCTCGGGCCTACCTGGATTGAGCATCGCCATGGGGCGGATCTCGCGCGTGAACGTGGGTCGCTGTGGGTGGGTCGCAGCGGCCTGAGCTAGGGCTTCGGGCGACGAGAGAGGCAGTGGCTGCTGGTGAGGTGGGGGCGCCGGCGGTGGGGTTGGGGAGAGGAGGTCGTCGGCGTCGGTGACAGTGATGGGGTTGGTTGGGAGAATCATGGGGAGTGGAGGATAAACATAGAGACAAAGGCGAAGGAGGGGTGAGAGGCGGAGGTGGCGGCGGCAAGGAGATCACCTAGCAGTAGAGTTGGGTTTATACCCCACACTAACCCAACGCTACTACTATTGCATGTCCCGGGTGCACGATGGAGACCACTTAGTAGTAGCATGGGATATATAACCCACGCTACTACTATCAACTTAGTAGTAGCGTGGGTTTATAACCCGCGCTACTACTACTGCTTGTCCCGGAGGGCACGGTGAAGAACACTTAGTAGCAGCACGGGTTTATACCCCTCGCTACTACTATCAACTTAGTAGTAGCGTGGGTTTTATACCCTCGCTACTACTAATTAGCAGTAGCGCCTCTTTTTAGACCACGCTACTGATAAACTTCTGTGTATAAGCTTTTCCCTAGTAGTTGTATGTCATCCACATATAATATGAGAAATTCTACAGAGCTCCCACTCACTTTCTTATAAACGCAGGCTTCTCCATAAGTCTGCATAAACCCAAATGATTTGATCATCTCATCAAAAAGAATGTTCCAACTTCGAGATGCTTGCACCAGCCCATAGATGGAGCGCTGGAGCTTGCACACCTTGTTAGCATTCTTAGGATCGACAAAACCTTCCAGCTGAATCATATACAATTCTTCCTTGAGAAAACCGTTAAGGAATGCCGTTTTGACGTCCATTTGCCATATCTCATAATCATAGAATGCAGCAGTTGCTAACAAGATTCGGACGGACTTCCGCTTTGCTATGGGTGAGAAGGTCTCATCGTAGTCAACCCCTTGAACTTGTCGATAACCCTTAGCGACAAGCCGAGCTTTATAGATGGTCACATTACCATCTGCGTCAGTATTCTTATTAAAGATCCATTTATTTTCTATGGCTCGCCGATCATCGGGCAAGTCTGTCAAAGTCCATACTTTATTCTCATACATGGATCCTATCTCGGATTTCATGGCTTTAAGCAATTTGTTGGAATCTGGGACCGCCATTGCTTCTTCATAGTTTGAAGGTTCACTGTTGTCTAACAACATGATTTCCAAGACAGGGTTGCCATACCATTCTGGTGTGGAACGTGTCCTTGTGGACCTACGAAGTTCAGTAGCAACTTGATCTGAAGTTCCTTGATCATCATCATTAACTTCCTCTCTAGTCGGTGCAGGCACCACAGAAACATCTTCCTGAGCTGCACTACTTTCCGGTTCAAGAGGCAGTACTTCATCAAGTTCTACTTTCCTCCCACTTACTTCTTTCGCGAGAAACTCTTTCTCCAGAAAGGATTTGTTCTTGGCAACAAAGATCTTGCCTTCGGATCTGAGGTAGAAGGTATACCCTATGGTTTCCTTAGGGTATCCTATGAAGACGCATTTTTCCGACTTGGGTTTGAGCTTTTCAGGTTGAAGTTTCTTGACATAAGCATCGCATCCCCAAACTTTTAGAAACGATGGATTAGGTTTCTTCCCAAACCATAATTCATACGGTGTTGTCTAAACGGATTTAGACGGTGCCCTATTTAAAGTGAATGTGGCTGTCTCTAAAGCATAACCCCAAAATGATAGCGGTAAATCTGTAAGAGACATCATAGATCGCACCATATCCAATAGAGTGTGATTACGACATTCGGACACACCATTACGCTGAGGTGTTACAGGCGGCATGAGTTGTGAAACAATTCCACATTTTCTTAAGTATGTACCAAACTCTTGACTCAAATATTCTCCTCCACGATCTGATTGTAGGAACTTTATTTTCCTATCATGTTGATTCTCCACCTCACTCTGAAATTCCTTGAACTTTTCAAAGGTCTCAGACTTGTGTTTCATCAAGTAGACATACCCTTATCTACTTAAGTCATCAGTGAGGGTGAGAACATAACGATAGGCACCGCGAGCTTCAACGCTCATTGGACCGCACACATCAGTATGTATTATTTCCAACAAGTTGGTTGCTCGCTCCATTGTTCCGGAGAATGGAGTCTTGGTCATCTTTCCCAAGAGGCATGGTTCACACGTGTCAAATGATTCATAATCAATAGACTCCAACAGTCCATCCGCATGGAGTTTCTTCATGCGTATGACACCAATGTGACCAAGGCGGCAGTGCCACAAATATGTGGGACTATCATTATTAACCTTACATCTTTTGGTATTCACACTATGAATATGTGTAACATCATGTTCGAGATTCAATAAGAATAAACCATTGACCAGCGGGGCATGACCATAAAACATATCTCTCATATAAATAGAACAACCATTATTCTCAGATTTAAATGAGTAGCCATCTCGCATTAAACGAGATCCAGATACAATGTCCGTGCTCAAAGCTGGCACTAAATAACAATTATTGAGGTTTAAAACTAACCTCATAGGTAAATGTAGAGTTAGCGTGCCGACGGCGATCACATCGACCTTGGAACCATTCCTGACGTGCATCGTCACCTCGTCCTTCGCCAGCCTCCGCTTATTCCGCAGCTCCTGTTTTGAGTTACAAATATGAGCAACCGCATCGGTATCAAATACCCAGGAGCTACTTCGAGTACTGGTAAGGTACACATCAATAAGATGTATATCACATATACCTTTGGTGTTGCCGGCCTTCTTATCTGCTAAGTACTTGGTACAGTTCCGCTTCCAGTGACCATTTCCCTTGCAATAAAAGCACTGAGTCTCAGGCTTGGGTCCATTGTTTGGCTTCTTCCCGTCAACCGATTTACCGGGCGCGGCAACTCCCTTGCCGTCCTTCTTGAAGTTCTTTTTACCCTTGCCTTTCTTGAAACTAGTGGTCTTATTCAGCATCAACACTTGATGTTCCTTTTTGATTTCCACCTCCGCTGATTTCAGCATTGAATATAACTCGAGAATGGACTTCTCCATCCCCTGCATATTATAGTTCATCACAAAGCTCTTGTAGCTAGGTGGGAGCGACTGGAGGATTCTGTCAATGACCGAGTCATCTCGGAGATTAACTCCCAACTGAGACAAACGGTTGTGTAACCCGGACATAGTGAGTATGTGCTCACTAACAGAACTGTTTTCCTCCATCTTACAACTGTAGAACTTGTCGGAGACTTCATATCTCTCGACCGGGGCATGAGCTTGGAAAACCATTTTCATCTCTTGGAACATCTCATATGCTCCGTGCTGCTCAAAAACGCTTTTGGAGCCCCGGTTCTAAGCTGTAAAGCATGCCGCACTGAACCAGGGAGTAATCATCACTACCCGATATCCAGGCGTTCATAACGTCTTGACTTGCTGGGAAAATGGGTGCTTCACCTAGCGGTGCTTCTAGGACATATGCTTTCTTGGCAGCTATGAGGATGATCCTCAAGTTCCGGACCCAGTCCGTATAGTTGCTACCATCGTCTTTCAGCTTGGTTTTCTCTAGGAACGCGTTGAAGTTGAGGGCAACATTAGCGTGGGCCATTTGATCTACAAGACATAATACAAAGATTTTTAGACTATGTTCATGATAATTAAGTTCATCTAATCAAATTTTAATGAACTCCCACTCAGATAGACATCCCTCTAGTCATCTAAGTGATACATGATCCGAGTCAACTAGGCCGTGTCCGATCATCACGTGAGACGGACTAGTCATCATCGGTGAACATCTTCGTGTGGATCATATCTACTATATGGCTCATGTTCGACCTTTCGGTCTCTTGTGTTGTGAGGCCATGTCTATACATGCTAGGCTCTTCAAGTCAACCTAAGTGTTTTGCATGTGTAAATCTGGCTTACACCTGTTGTATGCGAACCTTAGAATCTACCACACCCGATCATCACGTGGTGCTTCGAAGCAACGAACTTTCGCAAGGTGCACAGTTAGGGGGAACACTTTCTTGAAATTTTATTGAGGGATCATCTTATTTATGCTACTGTCGTTCTAAGCAAATAATATGTAAACATCACAAACATCACATGCAAATCATAAAGTGACATGATATGGCCATTATCATCTTGCGCCTTTGATCTCCATCTTTGAAGCGTGATATGATCACCTTCATCACCGGCATGACAGCATGATCTCCATCACCGTGTCTCCATGAATTTGCCTCGCCAACTATTACTTCTACTGCTACAGCTAACGGTTAGCAATAAAGTAAAGTAATTACATGGCGTTGTTCAATGACATGCAGGTCATACAATAAATTAAGACAACTCCTATGGCTCCTGCCGGTTGTCATACTCATCGACATGCAAGTCGTGATTCCTATTACAAGAACATGATCAATCTCATACATCACATATCATTCATCACATTCTTTTGGCCATATCACAACACATAACATACCCTGCAAAAACAAGTTAGACGTCCTCTAATTTTTGTTGCATGTTTTACGTGGCTGCTACGGGTTTCTAGCAAGAACATTTCTTACCTACGCAAAAGCCACAACGGTGATATGCCAATTGCTATTTACCCTTCATAAGGACCCTTTTCATCGAATCCGATCCGACTAAAGTGGGAGAGACTGGCACCCGCTAGCCACCTTATGCAAGAAGTGCATGTCAGTCGGTGGAACCTGTCTCACGTAAGGGTATGTGTAAGGTCAGTCCGGGCCGCTTCATCCCACAAATACTGTCGAAACAAGATAGGACTAGTAACGGTAAGCATATTGAACAAACCAACGCCCATAACTACTTGTGTTCTACTCGTGCATAGAATCTACGCATAGACCTAGCTCTAATACCATTGTTGGGGAACGTAGCAATAATTCAAAATTTTCTACGCATCACCAACATCAATCTAGGAGATTCTAGCAACAAGAGAGAGAGATAGGATGAGCATCTTCATACCTTTTAAGATCGCTAAGAGGAAGCATTACTAGAACGCAGATGAGGGAGTCGTACTCGCGTCGATTCAAATCGCGGAAGATCCATCTAACACCAAACAGATGGTGCCTCCGCGTTCAACACACATACAGTCCGGGGACGTCTCCTCCTTCTTGATCCAACAAGGGGAGAGGAGAAGTTGAGGGAGAGCTCTGGCAGCAAGACGGCGTGGTGGTGGGGCTTGTAGTTCTCCGGCAGGGCTTTGCCAAGCACTACTATGGAGGAGGAGGTGTTGGGGAGGGAGAGGGCTGCGCTAGGGGAAGGGGTGTGGAAGCCCTCCCAAACCCCCACTATATATAGGGGAAGGGGAGAGGGGGGCGCGCCCCTTAAATCTCATCTAAGGGGAGGGGGGCGTCGGCCAAGGGGGGAGCTTGCCCCCTAAGTTGGTGGGAGGCGCCCCCACCCCCTAGGGTTTTCAACCCTAGGCGCCTTGGGCCCTTGGGGGGGGGGGCGCACCAGCCCACTAGGGGCTGGTTTCCACCCTTTGTTCAGCCGACTAAGTCCCTGGAGCAGGTGGCCCCACCCGGTGGACCCTCGGACACCTTTCGGTGGTCCCGGTACAATACCGATAACCCCGAGATTATTCCGGTGACTGAAACTGGACTTCCCATATATAAATCTTTACCTCCGGACCATTCCAGAACTCCTCGTGACGTCTGGGATCTCATAAGGGACTGCGAACAACATTTGGTAACCACATAATAATTCCCATAACAACTCTAGCATCACCGAACCTTAAGAGTGTAGACCCTACGGGTTCGGGAATCATGCAGACATGACCGAGACAACTCTCCGGCCAATAACCAACAGCGGGATCTAGATACCCATGTTGGCTCCCACATGTTCAATGATGATCTCATCAGATGAACCACGATGTCGGGGATTCAATCAATCCCGTATACAATTCCCTTTGTTAATCGATATGTTACTTGCCCGAGATTCGATCGTCGGTATCCCAATACCTCGTTCGATCTTGTTACCGGCAAGTCACTTTACTCGTTCTATAATGCATGATCCCGTGACTAACTACTTAGAAAAATTGAGCTCATTATGATGATGCATTACCGAGTGGGCCTAGAGATACCTCTCCGTCATACGGAGTGATAAATCCCAGTCTCGATTCGTGCCAACCCAACAAACACTTTCGGAGATACATGTAGTGTACCTTTATAGCCACCCATTTACGTTGTGACATTTGGTACACCCAAAGCATTCCTGCGGTATCTGGGAGTTTCACAATCTCATGGTCTAAGGAAATGATACTTGACATTAGAAAAGCTCTTAGCAAACGAACTACACGTTCTTGTGCTATGCTTAGGATTGGGTCTTGTCCATCACGTCATTCTCCTAATGATGTGATCCTGTTATAATTGACATCCAATGTGCATAGTCAGGAAACCATGACCATCTGTTGATCAACGAGCTAGTCAACTAGAGGCTCACTAGGGACATGTTGTGGTCTATGTATTCACACATGTATTACGGTTTCTGGTTAATACAATTATAGCATGAACAATAGACAATTATCATGAACAGGGAAATATAATAATAACCACTTTATTATTGCCTCTAGGGCATATTTCCAACAGCTAGTTCACTTAGTTAACCTAATGAACTAAATTCACCTAAGTTAGTTAACCTAGAGGGAGGAGGAGGGAGGAGGGAGGAGGAGTACCTCTCGGTGGAGGACGACATGCGGGGGGGGGGGGGGGAGGAGGGCCGACACGGGAGGTCGGCCAACGGGGGAGGAGGCTGGCGCGGGGGTGGGTGGCCGGCGGGGAAGGAGAGCCGGCGCCGGCGAGGGCTTTCTGTTGGGGAAAGTAGTATTTCAAAAAAAATTCTACGCACACGCAGGATCATGCTGATGCACAACAACAAGAGGGGAGAGTGTCGTCCACGTAACCTCGTAGACCGTAAGCGGAAGCATTATGACAACACGGTTGATGTAGTCGTACGTCTTCACGATCCGACCGATCCAAGTACCGAACGCATGGCACCTCCGAATTCTGCACACGTTCAGCTCGATGACGTCCCACGAACTCCGGTCCAGCAGAGTGTTGAAGTAAAGTTTCGTCAGCATGACGGCGTGATGACGGTGATGATGATGCTACCGTCGTAGGGCTTCACCTAAGCACCGCTACGATATGATCGAGGTGGATTATGGTGGAGTGGGGGGCACCGCACACGGCTAAAATATCAACTGATCAACTTGTGTGTCTATGGGGTGCCCCCTCCCCCGTATATAAAGGAGTGGAGGAGGGGGAGGGCCGGCCCTCTACTATGGCGTTCCCTGGGGAGTCCTACTCCCACTGGGAGTAGGAGTCCCCCCCCTTCCAAGTAGTAGGAGCAGGAGAGAAGGAAGGGGAAGAGAGAAGAGAAGGAAGGAGGGGGCGCCGCCCCTCCCCCTAGTCCAATTCGGACTAGGGCTTGGGGGGGCGCGGCCTGCCCTAGGTAGCCCCTCTCTCTTTCCCGTATGGCCCAATAAGGCCCAATACTTCTCCCGGCGAATTCCCGTAACTCTCCGGTACTCCAAAAAATACCCGAATCACTCGGAACCTTTCTGATGTCCGGATATAGCCTTCCAATATATCGATCTTTACGACACGACTATTTCGAGACTCCTCGTCATGTCCCGGATCTCATCCGGGACTCCGAACAAACTTAGGTCATCAAATCACATAACTCATACTACAAATCGTCATAGAATGTTAAGCGTGCGGACCCTACGGGATCGAGAACTATGTAGACATGACCGAGACTCATTTATGGTCAATAACCAATAGCGGAACCTAGATGCTCATATTGTCTCCTACATATTCTACGAATATCTTTACCGGTCAAACCGCATAACAACATACGTTGTTCCCTTTGTCATCCGTATGTTACTTGCCCGAGATTCGATCATCGGTATCTCAATACCTAGTTCAATATCGTTACCGGCAAGTCTCTTTACTCGTTCCGTAATGCATCATCTCGTAACTAACTCATTAGTCACATTGCTTGCAAGGCTTATAGTGATGTGCATTACCCAGAGGGCCCGGAGATACGTCTCCGACAATCAGAGTGGCAAAACCTAATCTTGATCTATGCCAACTCAACAAACACCATCGGAGACACCTATAGAGCACCTTTGTAATCACCCAGTTACGTTGTGACATTTGGTAGCACACAAAGTGTTCCTCCGGTATTCGGGAGTTGCATATTCTCATAGTCATAGGAACATGTATAAGTCATGAAGAAATCAACAGCAACATACTAAACGAGCAAGTGCTAAGCTAACGGAATGGGTCAAGTCAATCACATCATTCTCTAATGATGTGATCCCATTAATCAAATGACAACTCATGTCTATGGCTAGAAACTTAACCATCTTTGATTCAACGAGCTAGTCAAGTAGAGGCATACTATTGACACTGTGTTTGTCTATGTATTCACACATATACTAAGTTTCCAGTTAATACAATTCTAGCATGAATAATAAATATTTATCATGAAATAAGGAAATAAATAATAACTTTATTATTGCCTCTAGGGCATATTTCCTTCAGTCTCCCACTTGCACTAGAGTCAATAATCTAGTCCACATCGCCATGTGATTTAACACCGATAGTTCACATCTGTATGTGATTAACACCCATAGTTCACATCGCCATGTGACCAACACCCAAAGGGTTTACTAGATTCTATAATCTAGTTCACATTGCTATGTGATTAACACCCGAAGAGTACTAAGGTGTGATCATGTTTTGCTTATGATAGAAGTTTAGTCAACGGATATGTCACTTTCAGAGCCGTATGTATTTTGCAAATATTCTATGTTTACAATGCTCTACATAGAGCTACTCTAGCTAGTTGCCCCCACTTTCAATATGTATCCATATTGAGACTTAGAGTCATCTGGATCGGTGTAAAAGCTTGCATCGACGTAACCTTTTATGATGAACTCTTTATCACCCCTATCATCGAGAAACATTTCTTTAGTCCTCACTAAGGATAATTTTGACTGCTATCCAGTGATCTACTCCTAGATCACTATTGTACCCTCTTGCCAAACTCCCTGTGAGGTACACAATAGGTCTGGTAAAAGCATAGCATAAATTATAGAACCAATGACTGAGGCATAGGGAACGACTTTTTGATTCTCTTTCTATTTTCTGCCGTGGTCGGGCTTTGAGTCTTACTGAACTTTACACCTTGTAATACAAGAAAGAACTCCTTCTTTGACTGATCTATTTTGAACTCTTTCAAAATCTTGTCAAGGTATGTACTCATTGAAAAAATTTATTAAGCGTCTTGATCTATCTCTATAGATCTTGATGCCCAATATGTAAGCAGCTTCACTGAGGTCTTTCATTGAAAAACTCTTATTCAAGTATCCCTTTATGCTATCTAGAAATTCTATATCATTTCCAATCAACAATATGTCATCCACATATAATATTAGAAATGCTACAGAGCTCCCACTCACTTTCTTGTAAATACAGGCTCCTCAAAAAGTCTGTATAAAACCATATGCTTCGATCACACTATCAAAATGTTTATTCCAACTCTGAGAGGCTTGCACCAGTCCATAAATGGATCGCTGGAGCTTGCACACTTTGTTAGCACCCTTTGGATCGAAAAAACCTTCTGGTTGCATCACATATAACTCTTTAAGAAATATCCATTTAAGGAATGCAGTTTTGACATCCATTTGCCAAATTTCATAAAATATGGCAACTGCTAACATGATTCGAACGGATTTAAGAATCTCTATAGTTGAGAAAATCTAATTGTAATCAACACCTTGAACTTGTCGAAAACCTTTTTGCAACAAGTTGAGCTTTGCAGATAGTAACACTACTATCACCGTCCGTCTTCCTCTTGAAGATCCATTTATTTTCTATGGCTTGCCGATCATCGGGCAAGTCAACCAAAGTCCACACTTTGTTCTCATACATGGATCCTATCTCAGATTTCATGGCCTCAAGCCATTTCGTGGAATCTAGGCTCATCATCCTTCCTCATAGTTCGTAGGTTCGTCATGGTCAAGTAACATGACCTCCAGAATAGGATTACCGTACCACTTTGGTGCAGATCTTACTCTGGTTGACCTACGAGGTTCGGTAGTAACTTGATCTGAAGTTACATGATCATCATCATTAGCTTCCTCACTAATTGGTGCAGGAGTCACATGAACAGATTTCTGTGATGAACTACTTTCCAATAAGGGAGCATGTACAGTTACCTGATCAAGTTCTACTTTCCTCCCACTCACTTCTTTCGAGAGAAACTCCTTCTCTTGAAAGGATCCATTTTTAGCAACAAATATCTTGCCTTCGGATCTATGATAGAAGGTGTACCCAACAGTCTCCTTTGGGTATCCTACGAAGACACATTTCTCCGATTGGGGTTCGAGCTTATCAGGTTGAAACTTTATCACATAAGCATCACAGCCCCAAACTTTTAAGAAACGACAACTTTGGTTTCTTACCAAACCATAGTTCATAAGGCATCGTCTCAACGAATTTTGATGGTGCCCTTTTTAAAGTGAATGCAACTGTCTCTAATGCATAACCCCAAAACGATAGTGGTAAACCGATAAGAGACATCATAGATCGCACCATATCCAATAAAGTGTGGTTACAATGTTCAGACACACCATAACGTTTTGGTGTTCTAGGTGGCGTGAGCGGTGAAACTATTCCACATTGTTTAATATGAAGGCCAAACTCGTAACTCAAATATTCTCCTCCACGATCAGATCATAGAAACTTTATTTTCTTGTTATGATGATTCTCCACTTCGCTCTGAAATTCTTTGAACTTTTCAAATGTTTCAGATTTGTGTTTTATTAAGTAGATATACTCATATCTGCTCAAATCATCTGTGAAGGCCAAAAAATAACGATACCCACCACGAGCATCAACACTGATTGGACCGCATACATCAGTATGTATTATTTCCAATAAGTCACTAGCTCGTTCCATTGTTCCGAAGAACGGAGTTTTAGTCATCTTGCCCATAAGGCACGGTTCGCAAGCATCAAGTGATTCCAAAAGTCCATCTTTATGGAGTTTCTTCATGCGCTTCACACCGATATGACCCAAAAGACAGTGCCTCAAATATGTTGCACTATCATTATCAACTTTGTATATTTTGGCATCAATATTATGAATATGTGTATCACTACGATCAAGATTCAATAAACCATCAACATTGGGTGTATTACCATAGAAGGTTTTATTCATGTAAATAGAATAATAATTTATTCTCTATCTTAGATGAATAGTTGAATCACAATAAACATGATCAAATCATATTCATGCTCAACACAAACACCAAATAACATTTATTTAGGTTCAAAACTAATCCCGAAAGTATAGGGAGTGTGCAATGATGATCATATCAATCTTGGAACCACTTCCAACACACATCGTCACTACACCCTCAACAAGTCTCTTTTTATTCTGCAACTCCTGTTTCGAGTTACTAATCTTAGCAACCGAACAAGTATCAAATACTTGGGGGCTACTATAAATACTAGTAAGGTACACTTCAATAACCTGTATATCAAATATACCCTTGTTCACTTTGCCATCCTTCTTATCCACTAATATTCAGGGCATTTACGCATCCAGTGACCATTTCCTTTGCAGTAGAAGCACTCAGTTTCAGGCTTTTGTCCAGGGCTTCTTCACGGGAGTGACAACTTGCTTGCCATTCTACTTGAAGTTCCCTTTCTTTCCCTTTGCCCTTTTCTTGAAACTAGTGGTCTTATCAATCATCAACACTTGATGCTCTTTTCTTGATTTCTACCTTCGTCGATTTCAGCATCACGAAGAGCTCAGGAATCGTTTTCTTCATCCCTTGCATACTATAGTTCATCAAGAAGTTCTAGTAACTTAGTGATGGTGACTAGAGAACTCTGTCAATCACTGTCTTATCTGGAAGATTAACTCCCACTTGATTCAAGCGATTATAGTACCTAGAAAATCTGAGCACATGCTCACTGCTTGAGCTATACTCCTCCATCTTTTAGCTATAGAACTTGTTCGAGACATCATATCTCTCAACTCGGGTATTTTCTTGAAATATTAACTTCAATTCCTGGAACATCTCATATGGTCCATGATGTTCGAAACATCTTTGAAGTCCCTATTCTAAGCCGTAAAGCATGGTGCACTAAACTATCAAGTAGTCACCATTTTGAGCTATCCAAACGTTCATAACGTCTGCATCCGCTCCTGCAATAGGTCACGGACATAGTCCGCATCATTGCTACTATCATCTTTCAACTTAGTTTTCTCTAGGAACACATATAAAAACATAGGGAAGCAACAACGCAAGCTATTGATCTACAACATAATTTGCAAAATACTATCAGGACTAAGTTCATGATAAATTAAAGTTCAATTAATCATATTACTTAAGAACTCTGACTTAGATAGACATCCCTCTAATCATCTAAGTGATCACGTGATCCAAATCAACTAAACCATGTCCGATCATCACGTGAGATGGAGTAGTTTTCAATGGTGAACATCACTATGTTGATCATAGCTACTATATGATTCACGCTCGACCTTTCGGTCTCCAGTGTTTCGAGGCCATATTGGCATATGCTAGGCTCGTCAAGTTTAACCCGAGTATTCTGCATGTGCAAAACTGGCTTGCACCCATTGTATGTGAACGTAGAGCTTATCACACCCGATCATCACATGGTGTGTCAGCACGAAGAACTGTCGCAATGGTGCATACTCAAGGAGAACACTTATAGCTTAAAATTTTAGTAAGGGATCATCTTATAAAGCTACCGCCGAACTAAACAAAATAAGATGTATAAAAGATAAACATCACATGCAATCAAAATGTGTGACATGATATGGCCATCATCATCTTGTGCCTTTGATCTCCATCTGCAAAGTATCGTTATGATCTCCATTGTCACCGGGATGACACCATGATCTCCATCATCTTGATCTTTATCAATGTGTCGTCACATGGACATCTCACCAACTATTACTTTTGCAACTATTGCTATTGGATAGCGATAAAGTAAAGCAATCATATGGCGCTTCCATCTTATGCAATAAAGAGACAACTATAAGGCTCCTGCCAGTTGCCGATAACTTGAACAAAACATGATCATCTCATACAACAATTTATATCTTATCACGTCTTGACCATATCACATCACAACATGCCCTGCAAAAACAAGTTAGACGTCCTCTACTTTGTTGTTGCAAGTTTTACGTGGCTGCTATGGGCTAAGCAAGAACCGTTCTTATCTACGCATCAAAATCACAACGATATTTTGTCAAGTTAGTGTTGTTTTAACCTTCAACCAGGACCGGGCGTAGTCACACTCGGTTCAACTAAAGTTGGAGAAACTGACACCCGCCAGCCACCTGTGTGCAAAGCACGTCGGTAGAACCAGTCTCGTGTAAGCGTACGCGTAATGCGGTCCCGGTCGCTTCATCCAACAATACCGCCGAACCAAAGTGTGACATGCTGGTAAGAAGTATGACTTGTATCGCCCACAACTCACTTGTGTTATACTTGTGCATATAACATCTACGCATAAACCTGGCTCAGATGCCACTATTGGGGAACGTAGTATTTCAAGAAAATTCCTATGCGCACACAGGATCATGGTGATGCACAGCAAGGAGAGGGGAGAGTGTCGTCCACGTACCCTCGTAGACCATAAGCGGAAGCGTTATGACAACGTGGTTGATGTAGTCGTATGTCTACACGATCAGACCAATCCAAGTACCGAACGCACGACACCTCCAAGTTCTGCACACGTTCACACTACAAAAAAAAGACACATCCGTGACATTTTGGGCCAAACGGAAAAAAATTCTGTCATACATATGACACTTCTATGACGATAATTGTGACCAAACCCAGTATCATCATAGATGTGGTGGGCTGCTACTTCTATGACAAAAAATCATGACAGAAAATGGGCTTTCTGTCCTGGGCAGGCCGGAGACGTAGCTGCATGACATTCTTTGGGCCGTCCATGATGGAAAAAACCGTGGTAGAAGCGAGGGCGAGGAAAATTTCAGGGAGTTCCCGGTTACGGTGGGTGGTCAAGGGCCGAGCGATGCGCGTTTCTCTCATACACGTACGCGCATGTGTGTGAGATGTTGGCTCTAACTGAACCCGAATGAGGCGTTGGGCTCTAACTGAACTCGAGCGACTGCACTGCAGGCTACGCGTTACTGAACCCGAGCGATCGATCGATGGCTGTTAACTGAACCCGATCAAGCGATTCCTTCGCTACTGCTGCTAACTGAAGTCGATCGATGCTGCCTCTCTGGATGAAGAGTGAACGTTGCGGGGGGGGGGGGGGGTTTGGATGACAGTGAGCAGTGGGAATGGATGAACAGGACCCATGGCGTTGCCTCTGGATGAACAGGACCCCGCGGAGGGCTGGATGAATAGGACGACCCCGTGGAGGGGTGGATGAACAGTAGACGGTGGAGGGGTGGATGAAAAGTAGCCCGTGAAGGGGTGGTTGAACAGAAGCCCGTGGAGAGGGGTGGTTGAACAGTAGCCGGTGGAGTAGCGCACGGTGGAGGCTGGATGAACAGGAGCCCGTGGATGAACAGTCGCAGGTGGAGGCTCGAGGAGGTCGACGGTGGATGAACAGTAGCCCGTGGAGGCTGGAGGAGGTCGACGGTGGAGATGAATAGTATCCCATGGAGTCCCGTTTTGCGGTACGCCACACCCTCCCGATGAACATGACCCCCATTTCGACCATATCGCTCCAACACAAGTCTGTTTCGCCTGTTTTGCGGTACGCCACACCCCTCCCGATCAACAGGACCCCCGTTTCGACCATAGGAGGTCCGTTTCGTCCGCTTTGCGGTATGCCACACACCTCCCAATCAACAGGACCCCCATTTCGACCATAGGAGGTCCATTTCCTCCGTTTTGCGGTACGCCAGACCCCTCCCGATGAATAGGATCCCGTTTCAAACATGGCTGGTCGAACACAAGGCCGTTTCCTCCGTTCTGTGGTACACCAGGCCTGGTTTCCATTGCCTGTTCCGTCCAGGCCCTACCGATGAACACGACGATGCATTCCGTTCCGACCCAGCTGGTTGGCTCCACATGAACACGACGACGACGTTGTTTCTCCATTACGACCCAGCCAAGTACACGAACCCTGGCCGTACGTATGCGCGAGTAGGCGTTCGTGACCCCACCCGTATGTACACATACGTGGCCGTATTTTCTTTCTTGCACCCTGGCCGTTGTACGTACGTGTACATGCTACGTGCGCGTCTCTACTACGACACGTGCGTGCCTTTACTATGACACGTGCGTGCCTTTACTATGACACATGCGTGCCTCTACATTCCCGACTGTCAGGCACTTCCTTGCGTGCGAATATGTAGCTGGTGAGTCCCAGTAGTGAGGGGGGCGAATTGTTTTTTTTCGAACACACTTCCTTGCGTGCGAAGATGTAGCTGGTGGGTCCCAACAGTGAGGGGGAAACGTTTTTTTCACGAAATATAGTGGCCTGTCCGGTGAGTCGCAGCTGTTAGGTGGAGGAATCATTATTTTCCGCGTAATAAGGAGGCACTTCCTTGCTGCGGTCGTGGACCCAGCTATCAGCCTCTCCATGTACAGTCCACGTCCGATGGAAGTTGTTCCTTGACCATGTTGACCACGCGCGCCGAGAGCACCACAGCGGTGGACGACGGCGAGGCCTAGGAAGGGGACGACGGGCAGCCGGGGAAGACGCGGCAGTGGAAGCCCGTGCGGAGAGGAGTACGAGGGTTCATGTGACGCCCCCGATTTAATCGTACACTAATCATGCACGCAAATGTGTACGATCAAGATCAAGGACTCACGGGAAGATATCACAACACAACTCTAAAACATAAATAAGTCATACAAGCATCATAATACAAGCCAGGGCCCTCGAGGGCTCGAATACAAGTGCTCGATCATAGACGAGTCAGCGGAAGCAACAATATCTGAGTACAGACCTAAGTTAAACAAGTTTTCCTTAAGAAGGCTAGCACAAACTGGGATACAGATCGAAAGAGGCGCAGGCCTCCTGCCTGGGATCCTCCTAAACTACTCCTGGGCGTCGTCAGCGGGCTGCACGTAGTAATAGGCACCTCCGGTGTAGTAGGAGTCATCATCGACGGTGGCGTCTGGCTCCAGGGCTCCAGAATCTGGTTGCGACAATAGAAAGAAAGGAAAGGGGGAAAAAGGGGGGAGAAAGCAACCGTGAGTACTCATCCAAAGTACTCGCAAGCAAGGATCTACACTACATATGCATGGATATATGTGTAAAGGGCCATATCAGTGGACTGAACTGCATAATGCCAGAATAAGAGGGGGATAGCTAGTCTTATCGAAGACTACGCTTCTGGTCACCTCCGTCTTGCAACAGGTAGAAGAGGGTAGGTTGAAGTCCTCCAAGTAACATCACATAGCAATAATCCTACCCGGCGATCCCCACCTCGTCGCCCTGTGGAAAAGCGATCACCGGGTTGTCTGTGGAACTTGGGAGGGTGTGTTTTATTAAGTATTCGGTTCTAGTTGTCATAAGGTCAAGGTACAACTCCAAGTCGTCCTGTTACCGAAGATCACGGCTATTCGAATAGATTAACTTCCCTGCAGGGGTGCACCAACTTACCCAACACGCTTGATCCCATTTGGCCGGACACACTTTCCTGGGTCATGCCCGGCCACGGAAGATCAACACGAAACAGCCCCACCTAGGCTCAACAGAGAGGCCAGCACGCCAGTCTAAACCTAAGCGCACAGGGGTCTGGGCCCATCGCCCATAGCACACCTGCACGTTGCGTACGCGGCCGAAAGCAGAACTAGCCCCCTTAATACAAGAGCAGGCTTACGTTCCAATCCGGCGCGCGCCACTCAGTCGCTGGCGTCACGAAGTGCTTCGGCTGATACCATGACGTCGGGATACCCATAACTACTCCTGCGTAGATGGTTAGTGCGTATAGGCTCGTAGCCAACTCAGATCAAATACCAAGATCTCGTTAAGCGTGTTAAATATCCGCGAACGCCGACCAGGGCCAGGCCCACCTGTCTCCTAGGTGGTCTCAACCTGCCCTGCCGCTCCGCCACAAAGTAACAGTCGGGGGCCATCGGGAACCCAGGCCCACCTCTACCGGGATGGACCCACCTGCCCCTTCAGCCCCCATCTCCGAACAATATCACAGGTAATGTAACTGTGTAAAGTATATCGTATATGCCCGTGATCACCTCCCGAAGTGATCACGACCCAGTAGTATAGCATGGCAGACGGACAAGAGTGTAGGGCCACTGATGGAACACTAGCATCCTATACTAAGCAGTAGGATAGCAGGTAATGGTAATAACAGTAGTAACAAGGACAGGCTATGCCTCAGGATAGGAATAACCGAAAGCAGTAACATGCTACACTACTCTAATGCAAGCAGTATAGAGAAAAGAGTAGGTGATATCTGGTGATCAAAGGGGAGGCTTGCCTGGTTGCTCTGGCAAGAGAGAGGGGTCGTCAACAACGTAGTCGATCGGGGCACCCAGCAGCGGTGCCGGTCTCGGTGTCTACCGGAAAGAAGTAACGGAGGGGGAACACAATAAATAACAGAGCAATCAAAGCATCACAAAGCGTAACATGGCAATACGCGGTGCTAGAGGTGACCTAACGCAGTAGGAGGTGATACCGGTGAAGGGGGGAACATCCGGGAAGTATCCCCGGTGTTTCGTGTTTTCGGGCAAAGGAGCCGGAGGGGGAAAGCTGCGAGTTCGATAGGTTAGGGGTGTGTGGCGGACGAACGGCTTGCGAACCAGGAATCGTCTCGTCGTTCTGAGCAACTTTCATGTACAAAGTTTTTCCATCCGAGCTACGGTTTATTTTATATTAATTTTAAAAGATTTAATTCATTTTTAGGATTTATTTAATTATTTAAATTCAACATTATCCAGAACAGTGCACGCTGACATCAGCACTCAACAGAGGCATTGACTGGTCAACTGACGTGTGGGTCCCGTTCGTCATTGACTGATTAGTCTAATTAGGGTTTAATTAAACTATCTACTTAATTAGATTAATTAAACAAGATTAATTAACTTAATTAATTCATTATTTTAATTATTAATTAATTAATTATTCATATATTTATTTATATTTCATTTAAAAAAACATTTTGGAGTGGGGCCGCATTGTCATAGGGCCACTGGGCCTTAGCAGGTTCGGGTGCTGCGGTTGCCGCGGGTGCGAGCGCAAGAGCGACGACGGGCAGGTGCCCGTTAACGGGCGAACCCGGGCGGCCGCTGCGGGCGCGCGTGCCAGCGCCGGCGAGGTGGGCTGGGCGCCGGCTGCAGGTGAGAGGGGAGGCAGGCCATGGCAGGGCAGGGAGCTAGCGGCAGAGGGCAGCGGGGAGGCGCGGGCGAGCACACGACGATGCGGGGAACAAGGGGAGTGCGCGGGCACAGGAGGGAGGGCGCGTGCTGCCTGGAGCGCGAGCTCCGGCACACGGCCGCGGCGATGTGGGCGATGGCCACGACGGGGAGCACGAGCGGCACGACGAGCAAGACGCGGTGACTACGGCGACGGGCTAGGGACGCATGTGCGAGGGAGACAAGACAGGAGAGGGGAGTTTGGCTCACCCCCGATGCAGGGGTTCGCCGGCGAGGCTCAACGGAGTCCGCCGGGGAGGAGGTCGGGGAGGCGAGCGTCGACGGTAGGCGGCGGGGCGTCCATCCAGAGGCGTGGTCGCGGGGCGTCGGAGCCAGCGAGGGAGAGTCGGGGACGGGCAATCCGATGGGGAGGTACGGCAAACGGGAGGGAGGGCGCCGGGCGGCGTCGGGCAGCGCCAGGCGGGGAGATCGGGTCGATCTCGATCTGGATCACGGGAGGGGAGAGGAACGAGCGAGAGAGAGAGTGGGGGTCGTGGGGTAGTGGGGGAGAGAGGGGCTAGGGCTTCTGGCGCCCGAGGGGATTAGTAGCGGGCGCGATTGGGCCGGCCTGGCGGCCCTGTAGCCTGCTGGGCCGGGGCCCAGCTCGGGAGGAGTGGGGGGGGTCTTTGTCTCTTTTATTTTTTTGTTGTTTATTTTCTCTTTTCTTTTATTTATTCTTTTAGTTCTTATTTGTTTTATTTTAGTTTCCAAAAATACAAAAGTGGCACCTAAAATAGTGTTACAATTCATGCCACTGCCACAAACCGTTTAGCACTGAAATAATAAATAGTTTTAAATTGTTTATTGTTTTAAAGCATTTGAATAATTGCTTTGCTGCTATTTAAATCATTATGGTGTAGTTAAGCATTTCATAAAAGTTTGGTTTCACCACCCCATTTACCTATGATTTATCCGACACATTTAGAACATTTTAGTTTCATTTTTGGAAAACTTTTGTTGTTTGGCTTAATTTCAAATTTGAATTTGAATCGTTTTCGAACTAACGTGAGATTAGCGACAGTAACGGAGGTGACGTGGTGTCATTAGCATAGGTTACTATAGCTTGATTATCCGGGTGTCACAATTCTCCTCCACTACAAGAAATCTCGTCCCGAGATTTAGGAGCAGGAGTAAGGGGGGAGGGATCTAGTTACGAAATGCTAACGGATCTTCTCAGTCTTGGTTGCTCTTCTCGAAGAGGTTGACCCATTATATTGATGTCTTCCTTTCTCTGCTTCAGGTCATCATGATGAAGTCATCATCCTTTCTTCGGAAATTTCATCGTACTAACGAAAGATTAAGGGGGTATACCGAAGAATGGATCTCTACAGGGTAGACTATCTGGTAGACAACAACGAGGAAGGTGGCGGAAAGTAACTCTCGAATTGAAATTTAAGACAATATCGAGAGCAAAGCAAGAAGGTGCAAAATAGAAGTTTCAAGCGCATAGGCAATCGTTCGTTGCCTGAAGCGGAGTGTGAAAGGGGTTCAGAGCAATGGGAATAAGTATTGCGTCTGATACCAGATTGATGATCTCATCGGAAGGTGGCTCGTGAATTACACACGAGGCCACGCGTGAGGAATAACTTTGGGAACAGGGGGTGTACAGGAGAGTCAGGTTTCGATCCTGTGGAACTGTGGGTTATGGGCCCACCATGTGGGTTAAAAATAGGAGCGGTGACATCTCGCACAGTCACAATAGCAAGGCATGTCAGAGGGTAGCCTATCAGTTATGTCGGCACAATATCGGTACCAGGGGCGAGGGACGAAGAGAACCATTTTCCTGCTCGTTGAACGAGGCGGACGAATAGGCAAAGTTCTCGTCCATCGGTGGTGACCGGAATGCTATCGACAATTTCAACAGGGTCTTATTAACACGGTTGTACACCAAGGTGTTTACATAAGCAGAAGAATATTACTGCTTAGATCGTATGGATCACAAGGAAGGTTAAACAAATCAATGAAAAGAAAAATATGATTATCTGATTAAACAGGACAATGGAAAGGAAAATGTGTTTAAACACATATTTCAAGTGTATATCCTTCCCAAGGACAAGCGGAGCATGATATCCATGACAGGATAGAAAGTAGAAAAACATTTAGGTAAGTGGGGAGGAATCTCATGATATTACCGATACAACGGTGTTAGAATAAATGACAAAGAAAGTTTAGCATTGTGCTTCAAATGTTCTTGCTGAAGAATGGAGTACCATATACATGCTTCGAGATAGCATTGACATGGTCAATAGGTGAAATTCAGACTTTGGAAACAAAAAGGATCCATCAGGAACAACTTATAGAATAAGTCTTACAGTTTCCCACGGAAGAAGGGGTAACCTTGCTAAAAGGGGAACTATAACAATAGGGCCTCCGACCAGGTGTGCTAGGCACGAATCACCTTACCGGGTTAAAGAACAATGTTATAACTCTTGGAAATATGTTCCAACCATCATATCTGACCGAGGTGCGGATCTAATTGGTGTCATGATACCTCAGAGTCAGGATGTCCGAGAAGAAAAGGTGCAACACAATTAGTCGAAATGACATTGCAAGATTCTCGGGAAATGAACCATGGTAGAGGGTTCCTGGAATAATAGTTCATCATTAAACCAAGGAGGGAATGAGAAGGTGGCTGATGGGCTCAGCGACAATTCATCGAGAATTTCAAACAGAGGGCTTTCCACAATAATGTGAACAAGAAGATGACACTAGTCAATTCAAATGATATAATTTTGTATGCTCTAGGAAAACATACACCATCAATCATAGTTGAAAGGTGCAACCGAAATGTGGGCTTATAGTAGCATGATCAACGTTAGAATGGTGGTTCAGCAACCGATAGGCTAAGAATGAATTATCGATCATTAACTCCAAAGCAATAGGGTTGCTAGAAGGGCAAAATCCAAACAGCACCGTTCACTTGTTGGTACCCCAGTTGGAATCAATACGAGGACCAAGAAAGAATGGTCATGGTGAGAAGTATCACTATACCAAGAATTCTTAAGTGGCGGAGCAATCCTCACAACATTCTTGACATCAAAGATGGTAATACTCCGCGGTAGAACATAACATAAGTTGGATAGCAAGGAACTCAAGGTACTGCACAAAACAAGAACAAGTTTGTGTTGGAGGAAAGGTAGTAGAGTGGTCGATGATATCACTAATCATCGAGGGTAAGGATGGTCTTTCTCAACATAAATTCAATTGATATTCTGGAAGAGCTCGTAAAGTTGATGATGATCACGACACAAGTGTTGAGAGATTTCATGAAGAAGTAATCACTCAGCGACGACATCAAGTCAAGGGAATGATGAAGCAAGAGGTTATTGGAACCACAGTTACGACACAAACTCAAACTCAAGCTTGTTGTTTAAGGTGAAAGGGTATGACGAGGAAAATCAACGTAAGCTTAGCTATCGTCGCAAATTAGTGCTCCAAGAATAAGGACCAGGTAGCACAGTTAGAGTCATAACGACAATGATATAGCCAAACAGGCTAGGAATGGGTACAAACTCGTAAGCAAAGAAGATTACTAAGAGTTGTTTAATCGCGAGGCGGACTTGGTTCAGTTATCGATGTCCGTGAGTGTTTAATAACTTCGAGCCCGTGAAAAACTGTAATCAGTGAGAATATAGTACTTGATGAAGAACTCATAATAATTTATGCAGTTCCAAGATAATCTCGAGATACCAGGAGGGTAATACTCGACGACAAATCAAAGTAGAGGTTGGACTGGGGGATTGCTCTGCAAAAGACAAGTGCTTAAACTTGCACGAGAAATGGTATTTAAAGGAGAAGATGGCCGGAACCACGATTGCAAAAAGGCCAGATCTTAGATATAAGATGAACTTATACCAAGGGAATAATTAATTTTAAAAGAAGCTTCGATGAGAAGATGTACATCGTGTCCATGGGCATGAACACAAAGTTCAAGGTCGACTCCCACTTCTCCAATGCACAACCTTTCATTCACTTCTCGCGTTCAATGAAGTCGTAGTGTTGAAATTTTATCTGGCAAAATACCAGAAGAGTACGACTCGTGAAAACTTTCGAGTTCACACATATTAAGGAAGGCATAGGTTCAACCCATCGGGGCATCTTAGAATCATATACCAGAATCTTTAGAAGTAATTAACTCAAGCTCGAAGGCAGAGCATGGTTGAGAAAGCAGAGGATACAATTTACCAAAGGCATTATGTATCAGAGGGAATGCTCACAAGGTTATTGAATATGAAGGGCGTTGTCAGATAAAACCCAACAAAGGATCTGATGGTCCACAAGGGATCTGACGTGAGTATCGGTACTCAACTAGAGGAAGAAGAATGCAAGGAGATCAGATTATAGAAACAACTGACTAACTCAATTTGTCAAATGCAAAGGAATTATGATTTCCAAATCAAGGGATCAGAAGCAATGCTCTGATTAGGGATGGATAACTTGAATAGCCTTATGGTACAATCAACGACAATTGGATTGGTCGAGAACCAATTCCAGTTAAAAGAATGCCAGCTCAGCCGGAAAAGTAAATTATATGGATCAAAGATGATTGCGTGTATTTGCAAACATATTGAGTCAAAAGACTCAAAATGATAATGACAAGGAATGTCAATAAGACTACGAGAGTTATGGGATTAACCATAATGCAAGCAAGCAAGAATTTCAAGAGCCAAAGGCTCCAGAGGATTTTTGGAAGATCAAATAGTATTTTGAAGACTTTTGTGAAACACAAGAACAACTAGGGATGAGCGGATACTCGACAAGTGCGAGGATTTATTTGAAGGGGTATTCATGTGGCAAAGAACTGCTAGGCAGTAGGCACAAAGTATTCTCGGAATAATAGAGAAAACTTCGGGGTATCTTGTAATAACAAGATCAATGAGGGATGATCGTATGAATGGCAAGTGTAAGTAGTTATCCATAAGGATTTATCGGTGGTCGGGAATAGCAAAAGTGATGGGCACAAAGTCTCGAGAGAATATCAAAGAGTATCTCCGAAATCTTCTGGTGCAGTCGATGATCATCTGGACTGAAGGGCCTCCCCGGGAGAAAGTACTTTCGAGAACCTAAAGTTAGATTTTAGTAAAAAAAATCGTTTAACCTGAATAGAAGAGAGTTCAGAATCCTAGAGTAAGGGTCGAGGAGTAAAAGATCCTAGTACCACCCAATGGCGACGTGGGCCCATAAGGCACACAACCATGTTAGTAAAAGTTTTGCAATGTCTAGACTCGACTTCGGCCAAGGAGTGTGGAAGGGGGATTCCTACAGGCAGTCGGCTCTGATACCAACTTGTGACGCCCCCGATTTAATCGTACACTAATCATGCACGCAAATGTGTACGATCAAGATCAAGGACTCAAGGGAAGATATCACAACACAACTCTAAAACATAAATAAGTCATACAAGCATCATAATACAAGCCAGGGGCCTCGAGGGCTCGAATACAAGTGCTCGATCATAGACGAGTCAGCGGAAGCAACAATATCCGAGTACAGACATAAGTTAAACAAGTTTGTCTTAAGAAGGCTAGCACAAACTGGGATACAGATCAAAAGAGGCGCAGGCCTCCTGCCTGGGATCCTCCTAAACTACTCCTGGGCGTCGTCAGCGGGCTGCACGTAGTAATAGGCACCTCCGGTGTAGTAGGAGTCATCGTCGACGGTGGCGTCTGGCTCCAGGGCTCCAGAATCGGGTTGCGACAACCAGAAAGAAAGGAAAGGGGGAAAAAGGGGGGAGAAAGCAACCGTGAGTACTCATCCAAAGTACTCGCAAGCAAGGATCTACACTACATATGCATGGATATATGTGTAAAGGGCCATATCAGTGGACTGAACTGCAGAATGCCAGAATAAGAGGGGGATAGCTAGTCTTATCAAAGACTACGCTTCTGGTCACCTCCGTCTTGGAACAGGTAGAAGAGGGTAGGTTGAAGTCCTCCAAGTAACATCACATAGCAATAATCCTACCCGGCGATCCCCTCCTCGTCGCCCTATGGAAAAGCGATCACCGGGTTGTCTGTGGAACTTGGGAGGGTGTGTTTTATTAAGTATCCGGTTCTAGTTGTTATAAGGTCAAGGTACAACTCCAAGTCGTCCTGTTACCGAAGATCACGGCTATTCGAATAGATTAACTTCCCTGCAGGGGTGCACCAACTTACCCAACACGCTTGATCCCATTTGGCCGGACACACTTTCCTGGGTCATGCCCGGCCGCGGAAGATCAACACGTCGCAGCCCCACCTGGGCTCAACAAAGAGGCCAGCACGCCGGTCCAAACCTAAGCGCACAGGGGTCTGGGCCCATCACCCATAGCACACCTACACGTTGCGTACGCAGCCGAAAGCAGAACTAGCCCCCTTAATACAAGAGCAGGCTTACGTTCCAATCCGGTGCGCGCCACTCAGTCGCTGGCGTCACGAAGTGCTTCGGCTGATACCACGACGTCGGGATACCCATAACTACTCCCGCGTAGATGGTTAGTGCGTATAGGCTCGTAGCCAACTCAGATCAAATACCAAGATCTCGTTAAGCGTGTTAAATATCCGCGAACGCCGACCAGGGCCAGGCCCACCTGTCTCCTAGGTGGTCTCAACCTGCCCTGCCGCTCCGCCACAAAGTAACAGTCGAGGGCCGTCGGGAACCCAGGCCCACCTCTACCGGGATGGAGCCACCTGCCCCTTCAGCCCCCATCTCCGAATAGTATCACAGGTAATGTAACTGTGTAAAGTATATCGTATATGCCCGTGATCACCTCCCGAAGTGATCACGGCCCAGTAGTATAGCATGGCAGACGGACAAGAGTGTAGGGCCACTGATGGAACACTAGCATCCTATACTAAGCAGTAGGATAGCAGGTAATGGTAACAACAGTAGTAGCAAGGACAGGCTATGCCTCAGGATAGGAATAACGGAAAGCAGTAACATGCTACACTACTCTAATGCAAGCAGTATAGAGAAAAGAGTAGGCGATATCTGGTGATCAAAGGGGGGGCTTGCCTGGTTGCTCTGGCAAGAGAGAGGGGTCGTCAACAACGTAGTCGATCGGGGCACCCAGCAGCGGCGCCGGTCTCGGTGTCTACCGGAAAGAAGTAACGGAGGGGGAACACAATAAATAACAGAGCAATCAAAGCATCACAAAGCGTAACATGGCAATATGCGGTGCTAGAGGTGACCTAACGCAGTAGGAGGTGATACCGGTGAAGGGGGGAAACATCCGGGAAGTATCCCCGGTGTTTCGCATTTTCGAGCAAAGGAGCCGGAGGGGGAAAGTTGCGAGTTCGATAGGTTAGGGGTGTGTGGCGGACGAATGGGCTGCGTATCCAGAATTGTCTCGTCGTTCTGAGCAACTTTCATGTACAAAGTTTTTCCATCCGAGCTACGGTTTATTTTATATTAATTTTAAAAGATTTAGTTCATTTTTAGGATTTATTTAATTATTTAAATTCAACATTATCCAGAACAGTGCACGCTGACATCAGCAGTCAACAGAGGCGTTGACTGGTCAACTGACGTGTGGGTCCCGTTCGTCATTGACTGATTAGTCTAATTAGGGTTTAATTAAACTATCTACTTAATTAGATTAATTAAACAAGATTAATTAACTTAATTAATTCATTATTTTAATTATTAATTAATTAATTATTCATATATTTATTTATATTTCATTTAAAAAAATGTTTTGTAGTGGGGTCCCATTGTCATAGGGCCACTGGGCCTTAGCAGGTTCGGGTGCTGCGGTTGCCGCGGGTGCGAGCGCAAGAGCGACGACGGGCAGGTGCCCGTTAACGGGCGAACCCAGGCGGCCGCTGCGGGCGCGCGTGCCAGCGCCGGCGAGGCGGGCTGGGCGCCGGCTGCAGGTGAGAGGGGAGGCAGGCCATGGCAGGGCAGGGAGCTAGCGGCAGAGGGCAGCGGGGAGGCGCGGGCGAGCACACGTCGATGCGGGGAACAAGGGGCGTGCGCGGGCACAGGAGGGAGGGCGCGTGCTGCCTGGAGCGCGAGCTCCGGCACACGGCCGCGGCGATGCGGGCGGTGGCCACGACGGGGAGCACGAGCGGCACGACGAGCAAGACGCGGTGACTACGGCGACGGGCTAGGGAGGCACGTGCGAGGGAGACAAGAGAGGAGAGGGGAGTTTCGCTCACCCCCGATGCAGGGGTTCGCCGGCGAGGCTCGACGGAGTCCGCCGGGGAGGAGGTCGGGGAGGCGAGCATCGACGGTAGGCGGCGGGGCGTCCATCCAGAGGCGTGGTCGCGGGGCGTTGGAGCCGGCGAGGGAGAGTCAGGGACGGGCAGTCCGATGGGGAGGTACGGCAAACGGGAGGGAGGGCGCTGGGCGGCGTCGGGCAGCGCCAGGCGGGGAGATCGGGTCGATCTCGATCTGGATCACGGGAGGGGAGAGGAACGAGCAAGAGAGAGAGTGGGGGTCGTGGGGTAGTGGGGGGAGAGGGGCTAGGGTTTCTGGCGCCCGAGGGGATTAGTAGCGGGCGCGATTGGGCCGGCCTGGCGGCCCTGTAGCCTGCTGGGCCGGGGCCCAGCTCGGGAGGAGGGGGGGTCTTTGTCTCTTTTATTTTTTTGTTGTTTATTTTCTCTTTTCTTTTATTTATTCTTTTAGTTCTTATTTGTTTTATTTTAGTTTCCAAAAATACAAAAGTGGCACCTAAAATAGTGTTACAATTCATGCCACTGCCACAAACCGTTTAGCACTGAAATAATAAATAGTTTTAAATTGTTTATTGTTTTAAAGCATTTGAATAATTGCTTTGCTGCTATTTAAATCATTATGGTGTAGTTAAGCATTTCATAAAAGTTTGGTTTCACCACCCCATTTACCTATGATTTATCCGACACATTTAGAACATTTTAGTTTCATTTTTGGAAAACTTTTGTTGTTTGGCTTAATTTCAAATTTGAATTTGAATCGTTTTCGAACTAACGCGAGATTAGCGACAGTAACGGAGGTGACGTGGTGTCATTAGTAGAGGTTACTGTAGCTTGATTATCCGGGCGTCACAGTTCACTGGTTCGGCTACGGTGTGAGGCTGCCGTTGCCGCAGGGCCTAGCCAGCGGTGGGAATAGTAGGGGGACGGTGAGGCCTCCGCGACAGCACAGCCGGCCGCGGGAGGCAGGAGCATGCGACACGACCGGCGCTGCTTTGGGCGGCTGGAGCAAGAAGACCAGAGGTTGAAGAAGCACTACGGCTGTTGGATGGACATCGTACGATCACTGCAGCTAGAATCGTTTATATTGACTAAGTTGACAAAGCCCTTGTTTTTTTTGAGCAAAGACAAAGCCCTTGGTACGCGTCAACTTAGTAGGCCCACAACTCGGATTTGGCAGAGAACATATAGCTCATTTGCGATTTGTAAGAATGTACATCCCATTTTTTAATTCTAATGGAACTTACTACAGCCCATTTACAGTCTGTTAAAAGTACAACCCAACTTCTAGCTAGGACAATGATTAATAATTTCAAACAACCGTCAAAATAGAATTCAAAAAAAATTCCCACATTTTGATGGGATCCAAAATATTTTTATCCAAAATTTCTAGTCAAGTTAAATATAATTTCAAAATAAAGTTGTATTACCTTAAAATCCAACGAAATATTGCGCGTGCAACAAGTAATGAAATTAAAATTTTCAAATTCCAAAAATAATATATTTTTTAAACTAATTACGTGTTTGGTGCATAGTTACTGCCCAGTTATTATAATGACATCCCATTTATTATTTCTTAAAGTCCATTTTCTTGTTAAGCCTAATGCATACCTCCTAGGAAAGTTTGCAGCCCAGCGGGGCGGAGAATAACAAGTTGACCCGGATATTGTGTATAACTGTCGGCCCAGTTGCATTGCTGATGTTGAAAAAAGGCTTGTGCAGTACAGTACAACCTAACATGGTTACTCAGCCCACATTCAGCGACGCCAGAAAGGCCCAAACAAGGCTTCTGTACAACTTTTTGAAGTCACTGAGCTCATTTAGTAACTTAAGAAAAAAGTTAGATTGCAGTTGAACCTAATTTAAAGCTGTCACGAGCAAATAAATAATTCAACGGGTCCCACTTGTGCATGTGTGTGTGTGTGTGTGAGAGAGAGAGAGAGCGAGAGAGAGAGATGGAGAGAGAGGCCCATCGGTCGATGCTCGTAAATACATCTTTCAGCCATATGCATTGCTGATGCTCAGTAAAAACTTATATAGTTGACACAATCATATAGAACATCATAGCACACTGAACTTGCATACAAAAATTTCACGCAGGCGGCACAATCAGGATGGAAGCAGTGGATCTCTACGGGAAGGGCTATGTTGAAACCAACGAAGTCGTACATAACGGTTCATTTTCTTTATCAATGACGGGGAAATATCTTGAATGTTGTGCAAAGAAAACAGACAGACAACACAATAAGTTCTGCTAGCACATTAAGTTGACGTGCAACCCTTTCTAAAAAAAAATCTGGTACTGAATTAGAACAGGTCACAATCAAATGTACTGGCATATCAGTGCTTCACACCCATACCTCGGATTTAACTTGTATCTGACAAGATTTAGTTGTTACCTCAAATTAGAGCACATCTAGGCACCCAGCCCTGCCTCTTCTCCCAAAGAAGCAGTGGCCTCCGCCACGCGATGGAGTAGTCCCTGTGCCATCCATCGTTCCAAGCAACACAGGGAAAGTCTGATGTTGAATCCTGTAATGGACCTCGTCGACGGACCCTGGCACTAGCGGCGGCGGCAGGACTTCGATTAATGGATTGACCACTTCTTCGGCATGCACGAACACTCGATACAGGTACATCCCTAACGTGGTCTACAGCGGCCTTGGTGGCGACGAATAGTACAACCCCGGTTCCTGCACTCGTATCTCAACACCAATCACCTTCGGTATGGTGGACAGCTTCTTCATCCATGCCACAACCGTCAGAGCCCAGCTGTCTAGAGGAACAAACATACTTATGAGCTCACCTCCAAGGTCGTTGATAAGCTCATTCATGGACTCACTGTTCCAAGTACGTCGAGGCATGCCATGGAAGGTAAGCTTTGTTAAAAACTCAAGCTCAAAGGGCACCGAGCCCCATCCTGGGTGCCACCGATCAAAGCTCACCAGCGCGCCATCGCAGAACAAATGCCGGGAAGATTCGAACCCACGACTGCAGTCAAAGTTGTCTGGAACCTGACGAAGAAATCAGACGGTGGCGGACAAACTTCGATGAGCCAGTCACTTATTTGGATGCCGTGCGCAATGCCAAGAGCTTTTACAAGGTCGTCCGGCGAGACGGGAGGCCGGTCACCGTTGATGGTTACCATCAGCACTTTGCCGGCAAACTGGTCGTCAAGCGCCGCCATGCCACTGTTGAGCGACAGCACGCAGCGATGGAAGGCAGGATGGACCTCGGGATCTCCGGCTCGGAGATCCGCGTTGACCGGTGACATGATAGTGCGCTTGAGTACATGGAGTACAGGAGTGGGATTTGGGGGAACTGGAGTAGGAATCGAGATTCCAGAGGTCGGGGATGGGCGGGAGACTGGGGATGAAAAGGTAGTATGAATTTCGAGCACGCGCCAATATGGTCTCGGCGGGCAAGCGCACGAAAACACCGGTGGCGCCCACATGTCGGCCTAAGAGTCCTTGTTCTTTCTTTTTTGGAGAGCTCGGCCTTTTTTTCAGGCTCTTTTGAGAGCCCGGCCTGAGAGTCATAATTGACTTATTTGGCATTGCGTTACTACTCGGCCCATATTCAACGACACCTCACTGGCCCAAACAAGTGTGCATCATCGAAAAGACACGGAGCTCAAATTATATAACTTGAAAAAAGGAGATATACTCTAAACACTGGAGAATGGTGATGCCCTCATTTAGCCCACCAGTAGTTCGAAACAATAAACAGTTCGAAACAATGATATATACAACATTCAAACACTGACTAGTGACTACTACAGACATAAACAGCAAGACATGATAGTTCATAAGAAGTCTTGCTACACCACCAAAACGCACCCATCTGCAGTGCTCAGACTCTCGTGATCCAGACAAGAATGACATTCTAAACAGAAGCAACTATTACATAGTAAGAGTGACATAGACGAGGATGACCAAATGACAAGGAATATGCATAACAAAAGAAAGAACTACCCATCCAGAACCAGCAGCAAAGACAACAAATTCATTCGAAGAGATGATCCAACACCATCATAATTTGCAGCCCCGCTTCAGCGATCAGTGATCCGGAGACACCAGTACTCCACCCTTTCAATGCAACATCCCAATTACCTATCAACCTGAAGGCTTGAACCACATCACTCCCATCGTAATTGAGACATCCAAGGATCAAAGTTAATCCGGATGCCTTTGTCATTCTCACCTTCTTTTGGCTACAGGCTGTATCGTTGACAATCAGGGGAGTTTGCTCCCGAACTCCGTCGCAGTGTAGACACAGTTTTCCATAGCAAACAGAGCCTCTCTGCCATCAAGGTCCTTGCCAACGGTGATCTCCTGGTTAATCGGATAATTGAGTTCGAGAAACAGAGAGTGTGAACCAAGGGTGTTTACCCGCCTCCAACTAAAAAATCCTAAAGGCCCCAACAAGCTGGTATCCTGCTCATAGACGTAACAGCCACTGTCCGGATACTCACGTATTACACAGTGCTTGTATACAATGGTTTTTTTGCAATATAACTTTTCCGGCTCATGTGTCTGAATGATCATCTGTCTTTTGCCATCGTCTAATCGAGCGAGGAACCAGTTGTGCTTCCCTGTTTTTGGCAAAGGTGGTGTGATTACAAAGGGCAGTAAGTGTAGGGACACTATATCATATCAAAAAGGACAGGCATTGTTAATGTAAGATCAGCATTGTTCAGAGTATGAGTAGGATAATGCAAGAAACAACATTGATATGTCCCTGTTGGAACTGGGAGGAAAATACAGGGAAATGTATACTGGGTTTGAAAATATAGAAGTGCCATGCATGGTTATACTCATGTTATCTCACAATCGATTCTTCACAGGAAACTACCATGTCATGCATGTTATGTAATCATGTTCTGTCCTCACAAACAAATTCTTCAAGGTAACTAACAAACCATGCATTGTTATATACTCGTGTTCTGTGGGCAAAAAAATGTGAGGATATTATTCTTTGATTGCTGAAGGGCGAATATAGGTATGTACACATGGTAAGCATTGCAGGATTTCACTACTTCCAAATATAGAGTTCTCCATATGCACATTTACTTCCCTAATGTATGGTTAGATGAAACCAACAGTGTGGTGCATGTTTCTACATCATGAAAATGAGGAAACTAACATGGCCATTGATACACACTCATATTTAGTAGTAGTATATAGCTTACTGTAAAATAAGGATAATATCCATATATTGGTAACCGTTTGATTATTCAGGGTACGAATTGGCTGTAATGACATGGTCACAATCGCATGAATTAACTCATTCCAAATATAGTTGATTTACGGCATCTCTAATACATTGCCATAGTTGTACTCAAATTCTGCTCAAATAGGGATATGCCAATCATCACAAAAATTTCAAACAGTGTCATGGCGTCATCATTAACATGAGAAGGAAACAACTTACACGCGCCGTCCCAGCAATACGTGGTGCCATCTGCTTTGTCGATCGCATAGATGATGCCATTGTGTTCAATAGCATCACAGAAGTGTGTACCAGCTTTGACGATGATCCACTGCGAGCTGGGTTCTCTCCAGCTAAAGAAGGCACTGGCGTAAAGATAGGAGAGTCCACGGTCGAACAAGGCAATTAGCTTGAAGTCTGCGTAATTCACATGTCGTGTGGGCACTTGGCAGATTACAATCTTCTGCAAAACAAGGTCCGTCCAACTGACGTGGTAATCTAGATGACTTGGACCGCGATGGTAATAGTCTATATAATACAACGAAGGAAGGATAATCTCATGGGAGGTTTGGAAGTTCACGAGCACCAACTTTTTACCGTCTTCTCTGAAAGCAGCCATCCAGTGGGAGTTCATGCCGACCCAGTACATACCTGCCAAGAAGTTTCGGGATATGGTGATCGGATCGATGTCGAGGGAAATGATGTACAGTGACCCACTACATACCTGCAAAGAAGTTTCAGCTAATGGAGATCGGATTGAAGTCGAGGGGCATCATGTACGCCTCCGTATCAAGGTGAGCCAATCTAGCAAGACCAGATAGCAGAAAACAGGGTGTCTTGAAAAGCTTAGGCCTCGCTTCGATGATGGCCGTGTGCATGTCCCTTGAGCATGCAGCCAGCCGCAGGGCACTCAACATATCCATACACGAACAACAGAGGTCGAGGATGTCACTGGGGAGATTGCTCCAATCGCGGCTCATATGGATGCTGAACGGTTCGCGTTTGGCCATGGTGGAGTTTGGAAGGTGGGGGTTTTGGGGGCTTGATTTACGGGGGAGAAGGCTGTCAGTGCTGCAGCGGCTAGCGAGGGAATAGTGGTACTGGGGGAGGCGAGTGAGGCGACGGTACACGGGGGCACAGTGAGATGGATACGGAGACGGATAAGGAGATGGAGATGGAGTGGTGCTATGGGAGCGGAGAGGAAGACAAGGCGAGGCGCCAATGTGCTGTACAGCAGTGGTGACAGACTGCACAGTGCATAGGGTGAGGCTGACTTTGGTAATCCGAACACGCTGCCTGGACTAGTGTCAGGCGCAGGGTGTTGTCACTTCACTTTGAGGATCGGACGAATAGTATTTTGACCATCAAGTGTACCATAGTTGTACTACTACTACTAGTAGTAGGAACATGAGTACTCCAGTATTGTATAGCGGAAATAGGTCTCCCGTGCTAGCATGCCTGTTCACTTCATCGTTCAGGTATCATCCATATTGCGAGAATTCTCGTGCATGCCCAATCAACACCCTGCCGTGATGCATGTAGTGGTCGTTCTGGTGCATCAAGGACGGCATGCAGATCGTTCCACACTTAAGAAGAGGAAAAACGGAAAGGTAGAACACGGCAGCAAAGGAAGAGAATGCTGGCTAATGAGGCTGGGAGCGGATCGAGCAGGAAGTTAATGCTCCGCGCCTAAAGGTTTTGGGAAAACCTGATTTTCATAAGGTGACTTATACTCACCTAAACGGAGGGAGTATTCCTTAACCAGAGAATGTTGTGTCTCCCACTCACGCGCTCAAAAATAAGAAGCTATGACACTTTTTTTCTCTGTTTGCATAGGTCCCACCTATCACGAAGGATGGGCACGTACATGAACAAGTACGACTCATCAGTCTACTCGCATAGCCTTTTCGTTTAGTCTACCTAGCCGTCTAATCAACTGCCTGCATGCCACTTCTCCCATTTACTTCTCCATCGAGAACCAATTCTCCTCGGCTTCTTCACCTCCCCTTCGTCTTCATTTGCATCCAAACCCCACTGTGTTCACATTGTTTTAACCTCTTTAAATAATCATCTACTACTTTAGTTAGACTAGCCATCTAATCCTAATTCTCCAAACCATAGCCCTCCGTTCCAGTGGTTCCAAATGGCAAAAGAGATCAAGATGCAGGTGTTTAGCGTCCAACATGTCCTTGCCGAAGGATCGATGCGCATAGTTGCCACCGTCACCGTCCACCCAAGGGTTGTTCGGCAGTGGATCAACAATGTATCCAACTCCCTCGAAAAGGTAGAGATGAGGGTCATCGGTCTCGACGCAGAGTACATGGAGCGTGCCCCTGGGAAGATCCAGCGTGCCGTCGTCCTTCAGCTGTGCCTCAAAGATGATGTTTTGGTGTACCACATCATACACTCGCCCTCCATACCAGGTGAGCTTCACGATTTCTTGTCTCGGGAAGACGTATACTTCTGTGGGACAGCCATCGAAGGGGACAAACATAAGCTGGAGCCATACAACCTTGATTTGAAAAGCATCGCTGACCTACAAACGAGAATCAAAATTCATGTAGAAGATTGTGATAAACAGACACCATCCCTATTCGACGTAGAAAAATTTGTGCTCAGTACAAATCTTCAGAAGGGTGATGAGACGGTGGCATTAAGGTCGTCTGGATGGGAGAATTATCCCTTGACGTACGAGCGGATAAAATATGCTGCCCTCGATGCCCGTGTGAGTTTCGAGATAGCTGCAAGGTCCAAAGAGCTTGTTGAGAATCCGTCTCCCACGAATAATGAGAAGAAGAAGAAGAAGAAGAAGAAGAAGAAGAAGAAGAAGAAGAAGGAGGAGGAAAGGCTGCACCAGCAGGAGGGCATTATGGATGGATGAACTATTTCCTCTCTTGTAAAAAAATATTCCCTCTCGGTGTATATTGATATAGATGGACTATTTTGATGGTGTGCATGTCTTTGGAACAGAGTAGTAGCATGGGTCCGCTTGAATATAAGGAACTATTTATCCGCATATATAGCTTTCTCTGCTACTCCTTCTAGTGATCGGTATGCAGTGCATGTGTCCGTAGACATGATAGCTTGTCCATGGAAGTTCAACTATGGTGACCATCATGTTTCATCTCGCGATTCCCACAACGCCTCTCCAACCCATGGCACCATGCCCCCCGACGTGCGCCTCACCCCTCTCGGCCGCACTGCCCCTCTGCCTTTGTGTGCATGACATGTGGGCCACCTAAAATGCGGCGAGCATCAAGTTTCTACCACAGCCACACGCGATTCCCACGACGCCACTCGAACCCATGACACCACACGTCCCCCGACCTGTGGCTCACCCCTCTTGGCCCCACTGCCCCTCTGCCTTTGGGAGCATTACATGTGGACCAGTCACCTATCGGGTCCACATGTTACTGACTCAAAGGCGATGAAGCTCAGTCCCGACGGCCCTGAGAGGGAAATGTAACTCCTACGCCAGGGCTTGTGGTGCTCCCGCAGCACGAACTCGTGCCAAACTCGAGATTTGTTTCTTTACTATACATGCATGCAACAATTTAATGGACATTGTAATCTCAACATGTTATGGGGAGCTCTAAATTTGAATTTGAAACTTATAAAACGAAAAGATTCAAAACAAATAAACTGGGAGAGAGGGAGTATATAATAGGATGTGTCCCATACAAAATAAGTCCCCTGGTTTGTCACCGTGAAGATGCGGTTAGAAAGGAGCACAGTATCTTCCTACTCGTACGGCAACAAATCGGCCGCAGACATCATGGTCCGCCTTTGACCGTCATGTGCAAGGTTCGTGCTATCTTATTCAATCTCACCGTGGCTCCATCGTACCAATTCATGCGGTGGCCCGTTGCATGGCTGATCCCAATGCTATACAAAGGTTCTATGGGAACGGTGTCACCGTTGTAAATGTTGTGCAAATTGATGTTGGTACCCTCCTGTACATATGCAAGCCAATCTCCACTCGCACTGAGCCTAACCTGTGAAACAGTGGGCAGGGGGAGAATTTGGAAACGGACACGGAAGTAGTCTTTAGAATGCATTTACTACATGATCAAACTCATCTTACCTGCTCATCAGAGGAAATCCGAGTACCCCTCAACATCGGCATCTCAAGGGGCGTCAACTTGCAACTACGGCCATGCTGCGCTGGAGAGACCCCCAGCTAGAGTACTTATGCACTATAGGTAGTACCCGCCGGTGTGTCCATCTACGCCTCGTAACACCCCGACACCCAGCTGTGGCACCCTTGCCACGGCCACGCCACCACCGGCCGGTTCATCTCGAACGAGTGAGTCGCAAACCACGCCACCACCATGAGAATGACATGTGGGCCAGCCGCATTTAAGGTCCGCATGTCATTGACTCATAGGTTGGGCACTAAGCCACTGAAGTTCGGTCCCGTGGGCCCCGAGAGGGAAATGTAACTCCTGCGGCAGGCCTTGTGGTGCTCCCGCGGTATGAGCTCGTGCCAAAACTGGAATTTGTTTCTTACTACTACCAACTAGTACTAGTAAGGTACACGTGCATTGCACGCATGAGATTCTGGTGGTTTGTGCATTATGCTTCTACATGTGGAGTTTTCTGAATTCTAACATGTGGCAAAATCTGGTGAAATGTAAGGTTAGGCATGTTTTATTAACTTAGGTGAGTGTTTGGTTCAAGTCACACCTTAGGCAAGCCACACTAAGGCCCAACATGACATACACACAAAAAATGTGGCAAGATTCCCTTAGGCTTGCCAACTTGTGGCTCTCATTTTGAAGAACTAATAACTTTGCCTAAGCTTAGTTGTGGCAAACTTAGTCATGGATTAAGGGGCTGTTTGGTTCCTAGCCACACCTTGCCACACTTTGCCACACCTAACCTTAGGCAAGTTTGACCAAGTTAGGTAGGTGTTTGGTTCTAGCCACACCTAAGGCAAGGATTTTTTTTTATGAGCAGTGAGCCCCACATGTCATAGACATAAAAAGTGTGGCAAGATTCCCTTAGGCAAGCCAAAGTGTGGCTAATAATTTGAGCAACTCAACTAAGGCAAGTGTGGCAAAAATCATGTGGCAATATATGGCAAAGATAGTCACAATCCAAACAACCCCTAAGTTCAACCATGGAGTCTTCTAGATTATACATGTGGCAGAATCTGGTGGATGATATCCAACGGCCAGTAGTGCTTAGATTTTCCATCTTTGTACCGTCGGATTGGCTTCATCCAACGACTGACTTTCAAAGTTTTTCACACACTATATAGGGGGTATAGACATAGATGTGCCGCTCCATTGCAATGGATCCAAAGTATATCTATTTAGTGGAGTGCACTCTAAACACATTATCTATTTATTTTTCTCTAACCTTTCATAGCCATGCAACCAAGCCACATAAGCTTCATGGGTGCCCCCTGTCGGTGTGAAAACCGGCGGATCTCGATCTGTGTGTCTTAGGCTGATGGTAATAGGAAGCAAGGGACAAAATGTTTACCCAGGTTAGGGCCCTCTCGATGGAGGTAAAACCCTACTTCCTGCTTGATTAATATTGAAGATATGTGTAGTACAAGAGTAGATCTACCACGAGATCGTCGAGGCTAAACCCTAAGAGCTAGCCTATGATGGTATGATTGTAATTGTGATCGGCCTTCTAAGGACCATCTTCTCCGGTTTATATAGACACCGGAGAGCTAGGGTTTACATGGAGTCGGTTACAAGGAAGGAAACATAATATCCGGATCGCCAAGCTTGTCTTCCACGCAAAGGAGAGTCCCATACGGACACGGGCCAAAGTCTTGAGTCTTGTATCTTGACGCCTCTATAGTCCGGATGATGTATACAGTCCGGCTGTCCGGATACCCCCTTATCCAGGACTCCCTCAGTAGCCCCTGAACCAGGCTTCAATGACGATGAGTCCGGCGCACAATCTTGTTTTCGGCATGGCAAGGCGGGTTCCTCCCCCAAATACTCCAATGTTCCCATCATGACAAACAGTGTCCGGCATCTTCATCAATGTTGTACTCCTCGGCTTCAGTGTTTCAATAATGACCATTTCCACGTGTCGAGCAAATGCGAGGTGTTGAGGCATTTTTACATTTTCCACCCTCGGGCATTCAGGCTAGCCGTCTATTTGAAGAGACGGGGATTCCCAGATCCAAACCTCACTCTCCCTCCTCGAGCAAGCATCCAATAGAGCGCACAGAAAAAACCATTACAACATGGCCAGTCGTCGCAGCTCTTCTGCTCGCTCCCCTTGCCCCAAGCCGGGGGACTGGGGAGAGTGTTCAGTTTCCCATATCCGTTTGGTAAAGTTACAAACCCAAGGGCTCCTCCCGCCGGTGTTCATGGTCCTTGTCCGAGCCGGAGTGGCCACCTACAACGGCGTAGAACAAGCGGAGAGATCCCCCAATCCGTCTCCAGAGGAGCGAATATGCTTAATTCCGCATCTATTAAGGGGCGTAGGGTTTCCTATTCATCCATTCCTTCGTGGTCTTCCGGAGTTCTACGGCCTCCAGTTGCACAACTTTACCCCAGCCTCCATACTACATATAGCAGGGTATGTCGCCCTTTGTGAGCTATTTCTAGGCTGCGAGGCTCATTTCGGATTGTGGAAGAAGCTGTTCTGCCTTGTCCCCCGCAACCAAGGAGAATCCCTACGTCAAGTGGGCGGGGCCGAAGTATGGCATATTGTTGAGACCGGATACCTATCCGGTACTCCCAAGAAGGCACCAGATAACTGGGCTTCAGAGTGGTTTTATATTGACGATGCTCCCCTTCCGGATCCAGTCCGGACAAGACTCCCCAAGTTTAGTAACACCCCGCCGAGGGCACGTCTAAGCTGGCGCCACCGAGGCCCCCGAGAGGAAGATTCCAGGGAAGTACATTTCCTGATGAGCAGGATAAAGTTACTGGCCAAATCCGGACTGACGATAGTCGAGGTGATGGCAATATGCATAATGCGGGGAGTGCAACCGCTTCAATATCGGAGCAATCCCATGTGGCACTACAACGGGACAAACGATTCCACCCGCTGTGGCCGTAAGGGTCCGGACTCCCCCACCGCTCTGGCAAGGATACTGTCCGAAATGTACAAAGGAGAAGAGGAAGACTTCCTCCATATCAATCCGCGGGATGGATTCTCCATGTACAATCCCCCAAACTGGGTAAGTCGTCATTTATTTTATCGCTTCACTTATTGTGGCGTTCTTTGCTAAAGTTACCTGCATCAATATTTCTGAGCAGGAACTGAGGAGGGCCGTGGAAGGAATCTCCAGCCCTTCCCCACAACCAGAAGACCCCGAAAGGGCGCTGGATCCAGGACTCGAAAAAGACCCAGACGCGACTGTCGGTGTTCTGGGAACGGGGGTCCCCAGACTTGCCTGCCTGCGGCCTGCGGCGTGGCTCAAGGGGCGGCCCAGCATGGCCCATCTTCGTCAACATGAGCTAAAGACCCTCACGAGGGGCCAAGCTTCACGGGGCGGACAACAGGAGGTTTCCTCAGGCATGGCCTCGTCAGGCTGGCTCGCGAGGAGGCGGAGAGATCAAGGTGGGGTACCTCGCGAGGTGCCCATGACGCAAGCCATGACGACCAAGGGCGCCAGGCGGGCGCCAGCCCGCACAGTGTCCTTCTTTCCTCTTTGGTGCAAAGGGAGCAAGCGTAGGCGAGAGCATCAAGCAAAGGCATCCATTTCGGTGCAACAAGACCAAGACTAGTAGAACGGCAGGATGGAAGCCATCATGGAGCCCCAGCCGGCGTCACCACCAGAGCCGGCAGGCGAGGACCAACTTTAGTCAGGATAAGTGTACTAGATGTTCCCCTTCAAAATGGCCAATTGTTGGCGCCCTTCCCGCTCAATATTTGGGAAGAGGCCCTGGGCCTTTGCCTATAAATAGGACTAGCCACCCACAAGGTAGGGGATCGACAAATCAATCGGATCCTCACCTAGAAACCAATAGAGAGAGCGACTGAACTCCCTTAGCAGTTCATCGTAGCAGCCAAGAACAGATCCTCGCGAGGCTGTTCTTCCTTGTACTGTTCATCATCAGCCCAAGAGGCAATCCACCACACCACACACTGGAGTAGGGTATTACACCACAATGGTGGCCTGAACCAGTATAAACTATGTGTCTCTTGTGTTGTTCCTTTGATTCCTTAGTTCATAGCGAGGCGGTGAGGTGCAGGTACGCAGAGGACTAAATCTCCGCACGCACCCCAGTGTTCGAATCTAGAGGGTGTGACGGAACCCGAAATCCGACATTTGGCGTGCCACGTAGGGGTGCGCCGGAATCCACCTTCTGCCGCTTCACGTCCCGTCACATCATCATCATCATGTCCGGAGACCAGGCAGGCAACCCTGATCCTTGGGCAGCCTGGCCCGCCCACGCAGAACCGCTCGCACCGGGCAACCCCGCGCCCCAGGCAGCTCGCGGTCCGCAGGGCGCTGCGGGCAGTGGGTGGCTTGGACAGGCGGCGACAGCTCTCACGACGCGGCAGGCGCGGTCGGTGGCAAGGGCTTCCCACCATGCCGCGGCCACGGCACCGTACACCCGACAAGAGCAGGCGAACTCGAGGGCCGCTCTCACCGTGGCTCGAGAGCTGCTGCAGTGCAGGCTGCTGGAAGGCGGCCACAACGTGCTGCTAGAACGGGTGGCAGAGCTCTTGGGCTTCGCCGCCTCGAGGGCTCCCCCCTTCTGCACCCAACTCCCACCTCGGGTCCAGGGTGGCCCGTCTGGGGGCTCCGTGCACCCCCGTGCGGCCCCAAGCGGACTCCAAGTGCACCCCAACGTCGGCCAGGCCATCAGCGCCGGGCCAGCAGCAGCGCTACCTCCTCCCCCACCATCGAAGAAGGACTCACCACAACCCACGGCCCCAGTGGGCCGCCGCGCTACCACCCCCAGGCGGGCGCCTCAAGCAGCACTGCGTGGCACGCGGGGCGCTACGGCGCGGTCTTCGGGATGGCGGCCCCAGAAGAGTACGTGCCTCACATGATGGACCAAGGGTGCACACATGAGGACGAACAAGGCTCGCTCCTCGGCCCAAGCTGGGGGGATGAAATGCTATAAGCTGAACCCTTCCATGAGCCCCGGGAAGGCCCCGTCGGCTATGCTAGAAACAACGAGTATCAGGTACCACTAATACCCCAGGAGCAGGCATACGCCACCGCGGATCATAGGAAGTGCAGGTCGCGTCAACGGGCGGCTGCCCCACTCCCGCAGTTTCCTACCCGTCAGGAGGAGGGCGCCGGGGGCTGCAGGAGAGGGGACAAGATCCTACATCACCACCACGGCGTTCGGAGCAAGGCGTCCTCAGGAGGTAGGCCCTCTGCTGGGGAGGTGCCCCAGAGCCTGCCTCTGGCAGAGGACCTGTGGTCGTCGGGGGAACCGCTGGCGACCGCTCTACCCCATCGGCGGCGTCCTGGTTTCCGGTCATTGTTAGTGGCACTAGAGTGTGGTGCAAGGCGGGGCCCGCATCTGGCGATATGAAGCAAGGCCGGTACTTGTGAAGAAGGCCCAGTGCCTGTGAAGCTCGCTGCCCCGTGACACTCTCACGTAATAATGAGTGGGGTTGTACACGCCCTGGAGTCTCAGGGGTGCCGGCCTCAGGCCCTGGGGCTCCCTCCCACGCCCAGTGGCAGCACTTAGCTCCGCGCTGGTGAGAAGACGCCCAAGACTAGACTAGGTGCCAGACGCGGCCTTTTTTCTGCTTTCGTTGCTTTTCCCCCTTGGTTGTCGTTTTCCCCCGTTGAATTTAAGTTGGATTTGAGCTCGAAGATTTGCGTGTGTTCGGGGAAGGGGTGTTTAGTCTCGTTCGAGCAATCTCTCGCGTTCTGGTTACCACTTCGCCTCAGCTGCCTCCCCTCGCGAGCCCCTCGCGAGCCGGGCCAGGCCTAGCTTGCGTGCAGCCCAGACTGCCGATGCCGCGCTCTCTCAGGAGGTTTTCGTTACAGGTTCGATGGGTTCATTCAGGAGACGCTCGGGGCACCTCAGCCCTCCGCAGGCTGGCTCAAGGCTCTAGCAGGTCGAAGGTAACCAAGCCCGCTGGCTCGTTGCCAAGCTAGCCGCTTGGCAGGCGTACGGGTGATATCGCATCTACTAATACGCCGAATATGAGTTTTACATGAGGGGCTCCCCCTCCCAAAATGCTCTTACAATCTTCAGGGCAAGGCCCAAACTCTATCTACGCAGGATCAGGAAGCAGGGACAACACGCGGTCAGTCGTATAAATCCCCCAACGCATCCTCGGGAGCGCCCCCTGAATCATCGTTGGCGTCGCTGGCCTTGCCATCGTCCTCCACGTCGCCGGCAGCGGCGTCAGGGCCGTTCACCACGTCACCTTGATCAGCAGCCACGACTGCGTTGTCGTTATCAGAAGCGAAGGCCCTGACGAGGGCATCCACATTGTCTCCCACCCAGCGTGCCAGGTCGCCCCGGATGGCCTGGGGTACTGGAGCGATGGCGGCATCGAAGTCGAAGTTGGGGAACATGTTCTGAAGGTGGCTGAAGACACGAGAGAAGGCGCGTCCGAGCAGAGCGCGGCTCATCTCCTCCACCAGCCTGTTGGCACCAGCCGACCGTGCCTCCAGCTGCGTCACCATGTTGGTGAAAAACTGAAGATTACCAGCATAGTTGACTGCGTGGGGCTGGTCGACAGCCGCCTCGCAGATGTTACCCAGGGCCGTGTTGGCTCTCTCCCGGAGTCTGGCGAGCATGGGGCCGTGCTCATGCTCCAGGATCCGCCACTGGCGTATCTCGTCCTTGTTCTGCCGTGCAATGGCCTCCGCCTCGTCCACCCGCTCGCGAAGAAGGAGCGCCTCGGCGCGGGAGGTAGTCAGTTCCTCCTGCGTTGCGTCCAGGGCAGCCCGAGAAGCGTCGGCCCGCCGCGCCGCTTCCTCCGGCTTGGCCCTCAGGGCAGTGGTCCTGCCTTCAGCCTCGACCCGGATCAACTCCAGCCCCTCCTCGAACTCGCGCTCAAGGTTCAAGCGGGCTGTCGTCATCCCGCGCTCAACCTCTTCCAGGACTCGGGCCTCGCGCGCAGCAACGTCATCCTCCGCCTGTGACACCAGGTGCTCTCTCATCTCCAGACATTCAAGATCGCGTGCGCGCTCAGCGGCTTCCAGCGTCAGTGCCTCCTCACGTCTCAGGAGCTTTGTCGGGTCGACTGAAGCCACCTTCACCGACGCAAGGGCCGACTCACGCAGTTCCACCTGCTGCTCCAAGGAGTAGCACAGGGCAAGGAGTTCCCGCGACCGCTCATCCACCACCTCACGCCGCCGATCAGCTTCCTGGGCCTCCTCGACGGCCCGGGAACGGGCCTCCCGGGAGGCTGCCAGCAACTCCTCAGCCTCCTCGTTGTCGAGGCCACACTGATGGCGCGCAAGGGCAACGGCCGCCTCCAGCTTGCGCCTCTCTTCAGCCAGGCGCAGGCCCTCGGCCTCAAGGCGCGCGTCTTCATCATCAAGCTCTTCACCAAGCTGGCTCACCGCGTCAGCCGCCCTCCGGAGAAACCCTTGGCGAAGAGCGCGACGCCTCCGGGCACGCTCGAGCACGTCTTCTGCATCGTCATCCGCCCCGAGTAAGCGTCGGGGGCCTCGAAGCAGCGCTCCCCCTCAGGGCAGGGGGCTGGGGGCTGGCTCCCTCGTGCTGGCCGGGTACGCCTCGCCAGAAGCCCGGCCAGGGGCCAGCCCCTCCCGAAATGAAGAGTGCAGGGCCGACCTCAGCCAATCGCCATCCATGATCAGATGCGAGGCCCAAGGCAGGCTGGCTAGGCCACGAGAAGGCTCGCTAAGGAGGCTCGCGAGGCGCGCTGGGCCATGATGCACCACAGGATGGCTCACCTCTCTAGCCGGCCTCACCATGAGGGCTCTGCTGGAACTCGGAGCACTCGAAGGCGGTGGAGAGGGCAGATCCTGTGGGGATGGCTCCTCAGCCATCTCCGTGAGCTCGATAGGAAGGGCCCTGCAGAGCAAGGATCAGTCAAAGCGACGGGAGAGTCAAAGAGCTAGGAAAAGGGAAGGCTGACTGGAAGGCTTACTCATCAATGGCGAAATACTTCCGGCGCTTCAGCAGGCGGTAAGGGTAGTCATCACCCAAGGCCTCCCTTTTCCTCCGGAGAGCCTCGAAGTCCATGCAGAAGCGACCTAGGAGTTGAGCGCATAGGTCAACCTGCGACGAGGAAGAAGCGGCAAGATTCCCATCGTCTGGTGTGTCGTCCCGATGCACGCCACCGGTCGCCGCACCAAAAAGAATAGCTGGGGCCCCAGGGGCCTCGACCATGGGTGTCATGGGCCGCGGCTCAACACCCCCGACCACAGCAGTGCGGGCCTCAGGACATGCCCCCTCAGGAGTGCCGCCACGCGTCGTCACTCCGACGGGGCCCCCTCAGCCTCTGGCGGCTCATGCCTCCCTGCTTCGCCACTCGAGGAAGGACCGTCGTGGACGACTGGGAGGGCAGTCACCATCACTGGGTTCTTGCGAAGACCCCTGAGGCGGCGGGGCGTAGCCCCTATTCGTCGAAGATGGGCATCTGCTTCACAAAGTCGCCCCTGTTCGAGCAAAGGTACAGCAAAGCCCCTCCATGCCGGATGCTGCCAGGGGAGGGGTCCCCGGTCAAAACCAAGAGCACCTTCCTCAGTGCTTCAGGCGTGAGGTCCTCCTCCTGGAGCCTCATGCGATCTTCACGCCCGCCGAAGGACCACATCCGGCGGGAGTGGCGCTGGAGAGGAGCAATGCGGCGTAGCAGGAACTCCTTCACCACCTTGGGCGCCGTCACACCAATCTCCCTCAAGAGCGTGAAGCGACGCCAGACGAAGATGAGACGGGGGCTCGTGAGCGTCTCCTGGCCCCAGCCTGAATTGGGGACAACAGGTGACTTTGGCTCCGAAAGCAGGGGGCTGGGTACCCCTACATCCACGTACAGCCACCGCTCGCGGAACCCAGGCGCGGACGGAGGAAGGCTGAAATCAATCCCTGAAGCCGATGTTTCTGGTGCGGCAATAAAGCTCACACACCCTGAGAATTGGGTGGGATCGACGAGGCGCAGAGAGAAGAAGTGGCACAGCAAGGCAACCGAAGGAGGGATGCCCATCATCGCCTCGCAGACGAAGGCGAAGACGGCTAGAAGAGTAATGGATTCAGGACCCAGATGCATCATATGGATCTGGTAATGGGAAAGCACAGCGTTGAAGAAATCGAAAAAGGGGGGAACCAATCCCGCCCACAAGGCGTCGGCAAAATACTGGACCTCAGTGACCACTCTGTCGATGGAGAAGTGGGATGCGAGCCAAGCAGTCGTCCTCCCGCACTCGTTGAAGATGGTGGCCAGAGCAGAGATGACCTTGCCCAAGCCCCCTCGGTTTAGTATGATCGACCGATCGACGGCGGGAGCCGCCAACGACGATGAGCAAGGCGGAGGCATCTGTTTCTTCCCTTTCCCCTTCTTGGTCGGAGCCATGGCGACGGGAAGAGGGAGGATTTGAGATTGGATTGGAAGCAGAGACTAGAGCACGAGAGGAGGAAGAACAGGGGATGGCCGAGCGGCGAGAAGAGGAAAGACTGTGTGTAACCACAGGTCCGCCTAGCTGGGCGCATTATAAGGAGGCGTGGGGAAGCTGGGCCACCCACGTCCAATCAACCGCCATGCGGCGCCCGAGGCCGCAGGCTGTTAGGGCCCGCGGCACTTCGCACTTACTCCTTCACCTCTCTGCTCAACCAAGTCCGGGCGCGCCTTGGGCCCAGGGGCTACTGTCGGCGTTCTGGGAACGGGGGTCCCCAGACTTGCCTGTCTGCGGCCTACGGTGTGGCTCAAGGGGTGGCCCAGCATGGCCCATCTTCATCAACATGAGCTCAAGACCCTCGCAAGGGGCCAAGCTTCGCGGGGAGGACAACAGGAGGCTTCCTCAAGCACGGCCACGTCAGGATGGCGCGCGAGGAGGCGGAGAGATCAAGGCGGGGTACCTCGCGAGGTGCCCATGACGCAAGCCATGACGACCAAGGGAGCCAGGCGGGCGCGAGCCCGCGCAGTGTCCTTCTTTCCTCTTTGGTGCAAAGGGAGCAAGCGCAGGCGAGAGCATCAAGCAAAGGCATCCATTTTGGTGCAACAAGACCAAGACCAGCAGAACGGCAGGATGGAAGGCATCGTGGAGCCCCAACCGGCGTCACCACCAGAGCCTTTAGCAGGCGAGGACCAACTTTAGTCAGGGTAAGTGTACTAGATGTTCCCCTTCAAAATGGACAATTGTTGGCGCCCTTCCCGCTCAATATTTGGGAAGAGGCCCAGGGCATTTGCCTATAAATAGGACTAGCCACCAACAAGGTAGGGGATCGAGAAATCAATCGGATCCTCACCTAGAAACCAATAGAGAGAGCGACTGAACTCCCTTAGCAGTTCATCGCACCAGCCAAGAATAGACCCTCGCGAGGCTGTTCTTCCTTGTACTATTCATCATCAGCCCAAGAGGCAATCCACCACACCACACACTGGAGTAGGGTATTACACCACAATGGTGGCCTGAACCAGTATAAACTCTGTGTCTCTTGTGTTGTTCCTTTGATTGCTTAGTTCATAGAGAGGCAGTGAGGTGCAGGTAGGCAGAGGACTAAATCTGCGCGCGCACCCCAGTGTTCAAATCTAGAGGGTCTGCCGGAACCCGAAATCTGATAGCCGCCGTGGAGCTTGTCGACGGGATATTTTATCGGGTGAGCCGCGACGGCGCCCTAGTGGCTATCACCGCTGATTACCCCGGACTGTTACCTTCGTCGCGTGTAAGCCGAGCCAAAGACTCGATCCTCTGAAGAGGATTCTTTCCTGAATTCACACCTTATCCCCGATACGTCGTGCTTTTGCAGAAGCGACGTTCGGAGCGCAGGGCCGAGCCCCTAGGGACCCGTCAGCCACAGGCGCCTGGATTGGGTAGGCTCAAGCGGAAGGCGATTAGAGCCGACACGCCTCTACAGAGGTAACAAAACAACATGTCGCATAATTATTGTTTATTTGAAGCATGACAGCGCCCTTTACATCATGGCAGGAAAAGGGGCATCCATACTATATCCGGGGATCCCGCCAACCACGCCTCCTCCAGTCGGGCTCTAGGACCAACTTCGAGAGAGGAGGCGGACGTAGGGCCGATGCCGCATAGTCCTCCGACAGAGGACGCATATATGCTTTCTGCCACAAATTCGGAAGTAGAGAGTGCCCTGAATCACCGGCGTCAACGGGCCGTGCTTCGCCACAACATCTTTTCCTAAGAGGCATTTAATGCTTTCAATTCGGGAGACGCATACATCCGAGCTGCTCAGAGCGGACTCGCCCGGGCGACAGTCCAGTATACCAAAGATATACGGGTAAGAAAGTTTGATGAGTATGTATAGTAGTAGCCCTTGAGACTTGAAACTGTTGAAACAACAATTTTAAGTATCAATTTATGCGCAGGTTCTTGTAGATAAGAATGAGCAATTGTCTTGGGAGCTAGAGGAGTGCAAGACCCAACTGAAGGCCATAGTTGCCAAGCTGGAGGAATCACAGAAGGCCTCGTAGGGTAAAATTTATCTCAATTGTATGAAAATGCACCAGTTGGCAACTGGCTGGTATGACAAATTAACAAAAAGTTCTGTAGACAACCCCGAAGTAAATCTGGAGGGTGGGAGGGATGACGAGTAACATCTCCAGAGGTAGCTAAAGGCCGGCGAGCACATTCTTATGCAAGTTAAGCAGGAGAAGAATGCTCTCCAAGATGCCAATGTTCGGCTGGACGTAGAATTGAAAGATGTCCGTGCGCAGCTGGCGGACTCCGTAAAGGAGAACAAAAGGCTTTGCCGCGGCATTTATGGTAAGGGCCTAGACAAACTGTAGCATAGTTTGGCGAGGAAGTATATTGAAAAAGTTGTGTTTGTAGGAATGCTAATGGGTCGCCCTGAGGAGGAGATGCCCGCATCTGCAGGTGACTTACTGTAGGACCTCTCACAACTGCATGAGCAAGCTCGGCAGGTGATGCAGGGCATTGCGCAGTTTCTATGGCCAGCAAGCTTCCCGCCAAATGGCATGGGGGGCTTGTTGACATGCTTCAAGGAGCACGGCGGCGCTTCCGTTTGTGGAAGATATCAACCTGCCGGCAAGGTGCAAGAGAAGCATGGGCTATGGTGAATACACGCTACACGAAGCTGGACCCGAACCATATGGCCGAAGTTGGACCGGCCGGGCCATATGGGCAAGAAATTCCCGTGAGTCTGGTATATGACCAGGTGGCGTTAGCCTCAAAGTATTCGCAACAGGATTATAAGATAGATAGCCTGTTGGATGGTATAGAGGATGAATATAATCAGTCCAAATGACTGTGTAACTTGATGGACATAAGTAGCCCCTAGCCGGATTAAAATCATTTGTCATGACTGTCACGCCCAATATGCGACCCTATCCAAAAGGAACTCGAAGGTCCCACCAAGGATAGACCTGCATATTGAAACGCTTTTGCAAGGTGGATATCATGACATCAACATTACATAAATAGATGGGGATACATACAAGAGGCATACAATGCCACACGAATACAACATCACAATACATAAGAGCATCATCCAACTACGGATGAAACACAAACAGAAACTCAAACGACATCCACCTTGCTAGCCCAGGCTACCGACCTGGAACCTATCCCCTGATCGAAGAAGAAGTAGAAGAAGAACTCCAACACAAGCAAACATCACTCTCGCGTCATGAACATCGCAGAACCTTTACCTGCAACTGTTGTTGTAGTAAACTGTGAGCCACGAGGACTCAGCAATCCCATTACCATGGGTATCAAGACTAGCAAAGCTTAAAGGGAAAGGAAGGGGTAAAGTGGTGAGGCTGCAACAGCGACTAAGCATATATGGTGGCTAACATACGCAAATAAGAGCGAGAAGAGAGCAAACAGAATGGTCGTCAACTAGTAATGATCAAGAAGTGATCCTGAACTCCTACTTACGTCAAACATAACCCAGAAACCGTGTTCACTTCCCGGACTCCGCCGAAAAGAGACCATGACGGCTACACACATGGTTGATGCGTTTTAATTCGGATCTGGTGTCAAGTTATCTACAACCGGACATTAACAAATTCCCATCTGCCTATAACCGCAGGCACGGCTTTTGAAATATTATACCCTGCAGGGGTGTCCCAACTTAGCCCATGACAAGCTCTCGCGATCAACGAAGGAATAGACCTTCTCCCAGGAAGACCCGATCAGACTCGGAATCCCGGTTTACAAGACATTTCAACAATGGTAAAACAAGACCAGCAAAGCCGCCCGATGCGCCGATAATCCCGATAGGAGCTGCACATATCTCGTTCTCAGGGCAACACCGATGAGCAATCCGTACAACTAAAACCAGACCTCATGTTTCCCTGAGGGGGCGCTGCAAAGGGCTCTAGTTCGAACCAACACTTAGACAAGCACTGGCTCGGGGGGGCTAAAATAAAGATGACCCTTGGGTTGGCCAACCCAAGGGAAAGGGTACGTGGTGGTGAGGCAAATGGTAAAACCAAGGTTGGGCCTTGCTGGAGGAATTTTATTCAAAGCGAACTGTCAAGGGGGTCCCATAAATCACCCGACCGCGTAAGGAACGCAAAATCCGGGAACATAACACCGGTATGAAGGAAACTAGGGCGGCAAGAGTGGAACAAAACACCAGGCAAAAGGCCGAGTCTTCCACCCTTTACAAAGTATATAGATGCATTGATAATATATGGGATATTGTGATATCCCAACCAAAATCCTGTTCACCATGGAGAAATCTTCAACTTCACCTGCAACTAGCAACGCTATAAGAGGGGCTGAGCAAAGCGGTAACATAGCCAAACAACGGTTTGCATAGGAAAGGTGTCAAAGGTTAGGGGTTCATGGCAATTTGGGATGGCTTGATAAACAGGTGATAGGTAGCGCAGCATAGTGATAGAACGAAACAACTAGCATAGCAATGATAGTAGTGAGATCCAGGGTAGCGGTCATCTTGCCTGAAATCCCGCAAGGAAGAAAAACGAGTCCATGAAGAAGATGAACGGATGAAGCCACGAAGATGAACCAAGCGTAGACGAACGAATCCTCACGACCGCAACGAAACGGGAACTATCGAAAAGAAGCACACAAGAAGGTAAACACACCACACATGAACAAGGCATGATGCACGACCAAGCATGATGCATGACAGAGCTACATGAAGCTACTCATGGCAAGAGATGATGCAAACAAGAGCAACACATCAAGGCAAGTTTAAATGAGGCCGGGAACAACATATAACCATTCCGGTAAGTCCTCATATGCATATTTCGAAATTGGTCCAGATCTGAATAAACCTTATGTTGAAGTTGTTAAACAGCAAGTTAAGATGCACCAAGATGATCTACACGAAATTCTAGTCAAGTTACATATAAAGTTCATTTAGTTCGAAGCTACGGCCTAGAAGATATGAGCAAAACAAGTTAAACATGGCATTGATGCAAAATGCACCCAAACATCAAGCAAACACCTCAAAACATGGATGCAACATGATAATATGAAGCTACATGCAATTCTAAGCAAGTTTCATATAGAGCACACTCGAAACGGAGCAACGGTTCAACACACACATGAAACAAGTCTAAAGGACAAGCTGTCCAAAACGGCAACTAGGCATATTGCAAGCACCAAAACAATATGCTACAGGACCTCAACAAGAAAACAAAAGGCATGGGCATGATGTACAGGTAAAGCATTACAAAACATGAACAGTGAGCTATCTACAGAAATCACTAGAACATACTTAAACACACATGGTAAGATTGCAAGTTATAACAATTTCAGACTTTGCAGAAAATAACATCAGGTTGCAATGTTTAGAGCTATCAAACAACATGTTACAGGAACTTATCATGGCAAACAAAGGCATGTCATGATTCTACTCAAAGCATAGATCAAGAGTCCCTTAGTGACCATAAGCCAAAAAGGATCAGAAAATATAATGGCACCCATGTAAACATGGCAAGTTATAATACAGATTCAAACATGGCAGCAACAGAATTATGAAGGCATATAGATGAGCATGTGCAACTCACTACAGAGCAAAACATGGCATGGCAAGGCACCCAACAGTAAGAAGGCATGTTTGTGAAGCTAAGAATGGCAATAGCAAGTTCATAGGGTGCATGGAACACTAGGAAAACACATGGCAACAACTGAACTTAATGTTAACAGGCGGTCAGCAACATTATCAAGCAACTTTGGAGCAAGATATGAACAAGCTACAGCAAGCTATAAATGCAACCAGGGGCATGGATGGATAGGGAATAACATGTAGATCAAAACATGCTTATAGAACATCTCCAGATTATGCATAGAATGATTAGTAGCAACATGTTTATATAGCATCACGAAATAACAGATTCAGCCTAGTAAAACAGCAACATCAAGTACACTAATTAACAAGCTCGATTCACTCACCACAAGTCATTGCATGACAACGTAAGCATAGAATCATCAACAAGGCATGTTTTTGAAACAAACCAAGGCAAGAACAAGTCCATAGCATGCAAGGATCAACTATAGCAACCTTGGCCAAATTGAATAACACGTAAACAATCTGCCAGGAAACATTTTGAAGCAAAAGTAGAGCACGAAAATGACATGCTAGACTACTCCATAATTGCAACAAAAGACATGAATGGATAGACAATAACCTATTGTTCAAAACACCCTTACTGAAGTATCTCAAAATATGCATGGATCTCTCTGTAGCATCAAGTTTACATGGCATCAAAATAACAGCAGAACAGGGACTAAAATCAGCAACATCACGATGCCTAGTTTGCATGCTTGTTCTAGTCACCACATTGATCGCAAAAATACATGGTAAGCACCTCTGTAAAGAAGACAAATCATAGATCAAAACACATGTAGACATCAACCTCATAGGATGCACACATCAATCATGGCAAAAATGACAAAAGAGCTCGTTCTGTTAACAGATAGCAGAAAACATTATGAAGCACTCTTACAATGATGATTCAAGCATCAAGATGACCTCAAATGAACATGATCCAATGGAATGAAATGATTTACTCGTTGAGACGAACAATTTGACATATTACACACACGAAACGGAGCTACGGATGCAGAGATACGACGCGATGAATATGGCATGAAAATGACAGAAATATTCGGGACTTGGGCATTTTCAGAGGGGGGAAAGTCAACCTGAGGCAGCACGGATTCCGAGGCAGGGCCGGATCTCGCCGGAACTTCGCCGGAGTTCGGGGAGGAGGTGGCCGGAGCTGTGGGAGAGGTCGGGGAGGCCGGGAGAGGACGGATCCGGGTGCGGGGGGGGGGGCTGATCTGGCCGGAGCCGCGCCGAGGAGCGGCGGGGGTGCGCACCGGCGGAGCTCCATGGCCGGAGCCGGCCATGCATGGCGGCGACGGGGGCGGTTGCCGTCGGGGCGCGAGGCGGCGGGGCGAGGCCACGAGGCGGCGACGGGGAAGGCGGAGGGGATCCCGGGCGGCGGCGGCGGCGCTCCGCGGCCGGGGCGACGAAGCGGCGGTTGGCGTGGGGCGGGCGGAGCCGGTGGAGGCCGGTCCGGCTCGGGGCAGGCGCGGGGCGGGTGGCGGCCGGGCGGCGGCGGCGCGGCCGGGCGGCGGCGGGCGCGGAGCGGGCCCGTGCGGGCCCCGGATGGGCTCCGCGGGCCGCGGTGGCGGGGAGGGCGCGGGAGGCCACGTGGCGCACCCTGATTGGTCGCGGGACGGCGGCTGGACGCGTCCGGCTGGAGGCGGACGTGTCCGGCGCGGAGAGGGATGAGATCTAGGGTTTCGGGGGATTTGATCCGCGAATTTGGACGGGAAGGGCATATATATATATAGAGGGAGCTAGGAGTGTCCAAATGAGGAGCGGTTTTCGGCCACACGATCGTGATTGAACGACCGAAAGCATGGAGGGGAGTTAGATGGGTTTTGGGTCACTTTGGAAGGGTGTTGGGATGCAAAGAGAAAGGGGGGTTTCGGGCTACGCGGTTAACCGTTGGAGTATCAAACGGACTCCAAATGGCACGAAACTTGACAAGCGGTCTACCGGTGCTAGAACAAGGCCGCTTGGCAAGACTCGGTCCATTCCGAGAATGTTTAACACACGCTCACGAAGAAAGGCAAGAAGGGGACACCGGAGGACATAGGAGCGCCGGATTGCAAAACGGATAACGGGGAAAAGGCTCGGATGCATGAGACGAACACGTATGCAATGCAATGCACATGATGACATGATAAAATGCAACACGCAAGCAAATGACATGGCAACGAAGTTGAATAACTGGCAGACACCTGGCGCATCGGATCCGGGGTGTTACAACACTCCTCCACTAACAAGAGATCTCGTCCCGAGATCTTAGGACCGAGACGGAAGGGAAAGGGAAGAGGTGAAACAAGAACTCAAGAGAAGAAGCAAGGAATAGAGAACACTCGAGAAGAAGAGAGGAACGACGAGAATGACGAGAATCGAAAGCTCACTGAATCAGATAGACTCTGAAACCACTACGGTTAGAACGAGATAAGAAACGAATAAGACTGAAAAGATTTAGGCAGCACTCCGGATGAAAATGGAAAGAATAGAACAAGAACTTGAGGCGATGGAATGACACTTGACGAGATGAACAACGCAAAACCTCTGGAAGAATTGAAAGAGTTGAATGAAAAGAACAGAGAAGAAAATGACAACTTGTGCCACGAATGAAATAGAAAGCAACCTTAGAAGAAAAGATTGAATGGAGTTGTTGAGAAAATTCAACAACGAAAAGAATAAGCTTGTTGTGGACTTATGGAAAACATCTCAGAAATTATGAGGTGATAACCGACCACAAACGGAAATGATTGGATAGCTAAGAAGAGCGAAGAAATGCAAAACTCCACTTCAAAAGAAAATGAAGAATTAATTGCACTTCAAAAGGCAAGAAGGAAAGATACTTGAGCTCCTTCGATAAGAATCTTGATGAACTCTTGAAGAAAGAATTAAATCATGAAGAACCACCGTGAAGAACTCCGGTAACAAAAGGATGAGATAGAATGAAGGAATAAAGAATAGATGAGCCTTTCGATGATTTAGATGGAGGTTCCGACGAAATGACCGAGGAAATTTGAACTCCGGAAAAGAAAAGAAGAAACACTTGGAACTAGAATTTATTCATCAAGAACAAACTCCGATGGAAGGGATTAATCACTCTGATGAAATAAGAATAAGATTTATTGTATGCTTATCCTTCATCAAATTAAATTGATGACAAGCAATGGATTTGGCATGTTACTTATTCTTCTTGAAAAGGATTGAGAAGTGACATATCACAAAACTTGAGAAGGTCTTCATGAACCACCGGTAGGATTGGAAAGAAGGAATGAATTAAAATGATAATCAAGGAAAAAGAATCTTGGACGAACAACCGTAAGAATTCGAAAATTGAATGACAAAAAAAGAATGAATCACCGGGAAGAATTAGAAGAACAAATATGGTAGAGGGGATTTAGATGCAAGAAAACGGGAAGAAGTCGATCTGATTAAAAGCACTTGAACGAAGCACCGGGATAAATAGAGAATGATAACTGGAATGATGAGGGCGAAGAATTCTTCTGGAACGATGGCCTCCGGTTAAAGAAACGGGAAAACAACTCCTGAAATACTCTGGATCAGTAAGAAAAGAATATCTGACAAATGGAATAATTCGCGAGGATAACATGAAGTTGGAACCACGAATCTTCGGGAGAAGAGACAATATTTAGAAGGAACTCTTCTTTGATCTTCCAATGACGACAGGAAACACCAACAAAATTGCTGAGATACTCCGGGAGATTGAAAAGCAAAGAGGTTGAGTCAACACTGAAAAGAATTTGAAAACGATCTTGGAAAAGCATCTGACTGATGGAATCCATTCTTACGTCACACTTTGAAAAGAATTTGTGAAGAACTCCGGGGGAATTAGAAGAGTCAGGTAAGATCCTGGGAAAAGACCTGTGGGTTAGGGCCCACTGAAAAGAAAACACCGTTGAATAGGATTATGAACAGATAGATGATGCACCGGAATGATTGAAAAATTTGAATGAGGTGACAACCTCGAATTAATTGGAACACAGACGAATCTCCTGAGATGTCTTGAGAACTCTGGAAGGATAAACTGGCGAGAGGTGAATGAGCAGGGAAAACACTCGAGCCGAGGGAAAGAATGTGATTACCCGAAAAACATGAATTGAATCCACCGGGAAAAGAAAGGGATGAAGCATGACGAAAGAGACGAGAATTCACCGGTTGAAACAATTGACGAAAACTGAAGAGGCTCCGCACAAATGAGATAGATGGTCGAGACATACTCAGGCTCCGGAAAGAAAAAAGGGGGGGGCAGGGCGGGAAAACAAAGACAACTTGGAAGGGAAACCGACGAATATCTTAAAGAGAAAAACACCGGTTGAAATCATTGAGGGAAAAAAGCAAAGACTTCGCATGAGTAGGATGGATACTCGATAATGGACTCCGGCTCCGAGAAGAAAAAAAGGAGGGAGGGTGGGAAAAAAACAACTGAGGATTGAACTCAAAGATGAAGAGGCTCGAGTCAACTTGATGAGAAATGCACCGGATGAAAACAGCTGAGAGCCAACGATCGGAAAACCAACTGCGTGATCCTAAAGAAAATTTGAAGGGGAAGAGGAGTATTTCAAAACACCTACGTCAAGATTCCTCACCAGAGCGACGAAGGGGCTGAGGAGTAAAAAGAATTCCTACTCTCCGATATAACTAGACTCTGAAAACAGTTTTCTTCTAGACTCAACAACGGCCAAACTACACGATCAATCAAGGGGGCTCCTAGGGTCGGTCGAGGCTCTGATACCAACTTGTCACGCCCAATATGCGACCCTATCCAAAAGGAACTCGAAGGTCCCACCAAGGATAGACCCGCATATTGAAACACTTTTGCAAGGTGGATATCATTACATCAACATTACATAAATAGATGGGGATACATACAAGAGGCATACAATGCCACACGAATACAACATCACAATACATAAGAGCATCATCCAACTACGGATGAAACACAAACAGAAACTGAAACGACATCCACCCTACTAGCCCAGGCTGCCGACCTGGAACCTATCCCCTGATCGAAGAAGAAGTAGAACAAGAACTCCAACACCAGCAAACATCGCTCTCGCGTCATGAACATTGCAGAACCTGTACCTGCAACTGTTGTTGTAGTAAACTGTGAGCCACGAGGACTCAGCAATCCCATTACCATGAGTATCAAGACTAGCAAAGCTTAAAGGGAAAGGAAGGGGTAAAATGGTGAGGCTGCAACAGCGACTAAGCATATATGGTGGCTAACATACGCAAATAAGAGCGAGAAGAGAGCAAACAGAACGGTCGTCAACTAGTAATGATCAAGAAGTGATCCTGAACTCCTACTTACGTCAAACATAACCCAGAAACCGTGTTCACTTCCCGGACTCCGCCGAAAAGAGACCATCATGGCTACACACACGGTTGATGCGTTTTAATTCGGATCTGGTGTCAAGTTATCTACAACCGGACATTCACAATTCCCATCTGCCTATAACCGCAGGCATGACTTTCAAAAGATTATACCCTGCAGGGGTGTCCCAACTTAGCCCATGACAAGCTCTCGCGATCAATGAAGGAATAGACCTTCTCCCAGGAAGACCTGATCAGACTCGGAATCCCAGTTTACAAGACATTTCGACAATGGTAAAACAAGACCAGCAAAGCCGCCCGATGCGCCGACAATCCCTATAGGAGCTGCACATATCTCGTTCTCAGGGCAACCCCGGATGAGCAATCCGTACAACTAAAACTAGACCTCAAGTTTCCCTGAGGGGGCGCTGCAAAGGGCTCTAGTTCGGACCAACACTTAGACAAGCACTGGCCTGGGGGGGCTAAAATAAAGATGAACCTTGGGTTGGCCGACCCAAGGGAAAGGGTACGTGGTGGTGAGGCAAATGGTAAAACCAAGGTTGGGCATTGCTGGAGGAATTTTATTCAAAGCGAACTGTCAAGGGGGTCCCATAAATCACCCGACCGCGTAAGGAACGCAAAATCCGGGAACATAACACCGGTATGACGGAAACTAGGGCGGCAAGAGTGGAACAAAACACCAGGCAAAAGGCCGAGTCTTCCACCCTTTACAAAGTATATAGATGCATTGATAATATATGGGATATTGTGATATCCCAACCAAAATCCTGTTCACCATGGAGAAATCTTCAACTTCACCTGCAACTAGCAACGCTATAAGAGGGGCTGAGCAAAGCGGTAACATAGCCAAACAGCGGTTTGCATAGGAAAGGTGTCAAAGGTTAGGGGTTCATGGCAATTTGGGATGGCTTGATAAACAGGTGATAGGTAGCGCAGCATAGCGATAGAACGAAACAACTAGCATAGCAATGATAGTAGTGAGATCCAGGGTAGCGGTCATCTTGCCTGAAATCCCGCAAGGAAGAAGAACGAGTCCATGAAGAAGATGAACGGATGAAGCCACGAAGACGAACCAAGCGTAGACGAATGAATCCTCATGACCGCAACGAAACGGGAACTATCGAGAAGAAGCACACAAGAAGGTAAACACACCACACATGAACAAAGCATGATGCACGACCAAGCATGATGCATGACAAAGCTAAATGAAGCTACTCATGGCAAGAGATGATGCAAACAAGAGCAACACATCAAGGCAAGTTTAAATAAGGCCGGAAACAATATATAACCATTCCGGTAAGTCCTCATATGCATATTTCGAAATTGGTCCAGATCTTAATAAACCTTATGTTGAAGTTGTTAAACAACAAGTTAAGATGCACCAAGATGATCTACATGAAATTCTAGTCAAGTTACATATAAAGTTCATTTAGTTCGGAGCTACGGCCTAGACGATATGAGCAAAACAAGTTAAACATGGCATTGATGCAAAATGCACCCAAACATCAAGCAAACACCTCAAAACATGGATGCAACATGATAATATGAAGCTACATGCAATTCTAAGAAAGTTTCATATAGAGCACACTTAAAACGGAGCAACGGTTCAACACACACACATGAAACGTCTAAAGGACAAGCTGTCCAAAACAGCAACTAGGCATATTGCAAGCACCAAAACAATATGCTACAGGACCTCAACAAGAAAACAAAAGGTATGGGCATGATGTACAGGTAAAGCATTACAAAACATGAACTCTGAGCTATCTCCAGAAATCACTAGAACATACTCAAACACACATGGTAAGATTGCAAGTTATAACAATTTCAGACTTTCCAGAAAATAACATCAGGTTGCAATGTTTAGAGCTATCAAACAACATGTTATAGGAACTTATCATGGAAAACAAAGTCATGGAATGATTCTACTCAAAGCATAGATCAAGAGTCCCTTAGTGACCATAAGCCAAAAAGGATCAGAAAATATAATGGCACCCATGTAAACATGGCAAGTTATAATACAGATTCAAACATGGCAGCAACAGAATTATGAAGGCATGTAGATGAGCTTGTGCAACTCACCACAGAGCAAAACATGGCATGGCAAGGCACTCAACAGTAAGAAGGCATGTTTGTGAAGCTAAGAATGGCAATAGCAAGTTCATAGGGTGCATGGAACACTAGGAAAACACATGCCAACAACTGAACTTAATGTTAACAGGCTATCAGCAACATTATCAAGCAACTTTGGAGCAAGATATGAACATGCTACAGCAAGCTATAAATACAACCAGGGGCATTGATGGATAGGGCATAACATGTAGATCAAAACATGTTTATAGAACATCTCCAAATTATGCATAGAATGATTAGTAGCAACATGTTTATATAGCATCACGAAATAACAGATTCAGCCTAGCAAAACAGCAACATCAAGTACACTACTTAACAAGCTCGATTCACTCACCAAAAGTCATTGCATGACAAGATAAGCATAGCATCTCAAGAAGGCATGTTTGTGAAACAAACCAGGGCAAGAACAAGTCCATAGCATGCAAGGATCAACTATAGCAACCTTCGCTAAATTGAATAATACGTAAACAATCGGCCAGGAAATATTTTGAAGCAAAAGTAGAGCACGAAAATGACATGCTAGACTACTCCATAATTGCAAAAAAATGCATGAATAGATAGAAAATAACCTATTGTTCAAAACACCCTTACTGAAGTATCTCAAAATATGCATGGATCTCTCTGTAGCATCAAGTTTACATGGCATCAAAATAACAGCAGAACAGGGACTAAAATCAGCAACATCACGATGCCTAGTTTGCATGCTTGTGCTAGTCACCACATTGAACACAAAAATACATGGTAAGCACCTCTGTAAAGAAGACAAAGCATAAATCAAAACACACGTAGACATCAACCTCATAGGATGCACACATCAATCATGGCAAAAATGACAAAAGAGCTCGTTCTATTAACAGACAGCAGAAAACATTATGAAGCACTCTTATAACGATGATTCAAGCATCAAGATGACCTCAAATGAACATGATGCAATGGAATGAAATGATTTACTCGTTGAGACGAACAATTTGACATATTACACGCATGAAACGGAGCTACGGATGCAGAGATACGACGTGATGAATATGGCATGAAAATGACAGAAATATTCGGGACTTGGGCATTTTGAGAGGGGGGAAAGTCAACCTGAGGCAGCACGGATTCCGAGGCAGTGACGGATCTCGCCGAAACTTTGCCGGAGTTCAGGATGGAGGTGGCCGGAGCTGTGGGAGAGGTCGGGGAGGCCGGAAGAGGACGGATCCGGGCGCAGGGTGGGGCTGATCTGGCCGGAGCCGCGCCGAGGAGCGGCGGGGGCACGCACCGGCGGAGCTCCATGGCTGGAGCCGGCCATGCATGGCGACGACGGCGGCGGTTGCCGTCGGGGCGCGAGGCGGCGAGGCGAGGCCACGAGGCGACGACGGGGAAGGCGGAGGAGATCCCGGGGGCGGCGGCTCCCGGCCGGGGCGACGAGGCGGCGGCCGGCGTGGGGCGGGCGAGAGCCGGTGCGGCGGGGCCGGCTCGGGGCAGGCGCGGGGCGGGTGGCGGCCGGGCGGCAGTGGCGCTGCCGGGCGGCGGCGGGCGTGGAGCGGGCCCGCGCGGGCCCAGGATGGGCTACGCGGGCTGCGGCGGCGGGGAGGGCGCGGGAGGCCACGTGGCGCACCCTGATTGGTCGCGGGACGGCGGCTGGACGCGTCCGGCTAGAGGCGGACGTGTCCGGCGCGGAGAGGGATGAGATCTAGGGTTTCGGGGGATTTGATCCACGAATTTGGACGGGAAGGGCATATATATAGATAGAGGGAGCTAGGAGTGTCCAAATGAGGAGCGGTTTCCGGCCACGCGATCGTGATCGAACGATCGAAAGCATGGAGGGGAGTTAGATGGGTTTTGGGCCACTTTGGAAGGGTGTTGGGCTGCAAAGAGAAAGGGGGGTTTCGGGCTACGCGGTTAACCGTTGGAGTATCAAACGGACTCCAAATGGCACGAAACTTGACAAGCGGTCTACCGGTGCTATACCAAGGACACTTGGCAAGACTCGGTCCATTCAGAGAACGTTTAACACCCGCTCACGAAGAAAGGCAAGAAGGGGACGCCGGAGGACATAGGAGCGCCAGATTGCAAAACGGACAATGGGGAAAAGGCTCGGATGCATGAGACGAACACGTATGCAATGCAATTCACATGATGACATGATAAAATGCAACACGCAAGCAAATTACATGGCAACGAAGTTGAATAACTGGCAGACACCTGGTGCATCGGATCCGGGGCGTTACAAGACTCCTCCACTAACAAGAGATCTCGTCCCGAGATCTTAGGACCGAGACGGAAGGGAAAGGGAAGAGGTGAAACAAGAACTCAAGAGAAGAAGCAAGGAATAGAGAACACTCGAGAAGAAGAGAGGAACGACGAGAATGACGAGAATCGAAAGCTCACTGAATCAGATAGACTCTGAAACCACTCCGGTTAGAACGAGATAAGAAACGAATAAGACTGAAAAGATTTAGGCAGCACTCCGGATGAAAATGGAAAGAATAGAACAAGAACTTAAGGCGATGGAATGACACTTGACGAGATGAACAACACAAAACCTCTGGAAGAATTGAAAGAGTTGAATGAAAAGAACAGAGAAGAAAATGACAACTTGTGCCACGAATGAAATAGAAAGCAACCCTAGAAGAAAAGATTGAATGGAGTTGTTGAGAAAATTCAACAACGAAAAGAATAAGCTTGTTGTGTACTTATGGAAAACATCTCAGAAATTATGAGGTGATAACCGACCACAAACGGAAATGATTGGATAGCTAAGAAGAGCGAAGAAATGCATAACTCCACTTGAAAAGAAAATGAAGAATTAATTGCACTTCAATACTTGAGCTCCTTCGATAAGAATCTTGATGAACTCTTGAAGAAAGAATTAAATCATGAAGAACCACCGTGAAGAACTCCGGTAACAAAAGGATGAGATAGAATGAAGGAATAAAGAATAGATGAGCCTTCCGATGATTTAGATGGAGGTTCCGACAAAATGACCGAGGAAATTTGGACTCCGGAAAAGAAAAGAAGAAACACTTGGAACTAGAATTTATTCATCAAGAACAAACTCCGAAGGAAGGGATTAATCACTCTCATGAAATAAGAATAAGATTTATTATATGCTTATCCTTCATCAAATTAAATTGATGACAAGCAATGGATTTGGCATGTTACTTATTCTTCTTGAAAAGGATTGAGAAGTGACATATCACATAACTTGAGAAGGTCTTCATGAACCACCGGTAGGATTGGAAAGAACGAATGAATTAAAATGATAATCAAGGAAAAAGAATCTTGGACGAACCACCGTAAGAATTCGAAAATTGAATGACAAAAAAGAATGAATCACCGGGAAGAATTAGAAGAACAAATATGGTAGAGGGGATTTAGATGCAAGAAAACGGGAAGAAGTCGATCTAATTAAAAGCACTTGAACGAAGCACCGGGATAAATAGAGAATGATAACTCGAATGATGAGGGCGAAGAATTCTTCTGGAACGATGGCCTCCGGTTAAAGAAACGGGAAAACAACTCCTGAAATACTCTGGATCGGTAAGAAAAGAATATCTGACAAATGGAATAATTCGCGAGGATAACATGAAGTTGGAACCACGAATCTTCGGGAGAAGAGATAATATTTAGAAGGAACTCTTCTTTGATCTTCAAATGACGACGGGAAACACCAACAAAATTGCTGAGATACTCCGGGAGATTGAAAAGCAAAGAGGTTGAGTCAACACTGAAAAGAATTTGAAAACGATCTTGGAAAAGCATCTGACTGATGGAATCCATTCTTACGTCACACTTTGAAAAGAATTTGTGAAGAACTCCGGGGGAATTAGAAGAGTCAGGTAAGATCCTTGGAAAAGACCTGTGGGTTAGGGCCCACTGAAAAGAAAACACCGTTGAAAAGGATGATGAACAGATAGATGATGCACCAGAATGATTGAAATATTTGAATGAGGTGACAACCTCGAATTAATTGGAACACAGACGAATCTCCTGAGATGTCTTGAGCACTCTGGAAGGATAAACTGGCGAGAGGTGAATGAGCAGGGAAAACACTCGAGCCGAGGGAAAGAATGTGATTACCCAAAAAACTTGAATTGAATCCACCGGGAAAAGAAAGGGATGAAGCATGACGAACAAGACGAGAATTCACCGGTTGAAACAATTGACGAAAACTGAAGAGGCTCCGCACAAATGAGATAGATGGTCGAGACATACTCAGGCTCCGGAAAGAAAAAAAGGGGGGGCAGGGCGGGGAAACAAAGACAACTTGGAAGGGAAACCGACGAATATCTTAAAGAGAAAAACACCGGTTGAAATCATTGAGGGAAGAAAGCAAAGACTTCGCATGAGTAGGATGGATACTCGATAATGGACTCCGGCTCCGAGAAGAAAAAAAGGAGGGCGGGTGGGAAAAAACAACTGCGGATTGAACTCAAAGATGAAGAGGCTCGAGTCAACTTGACGAGAAATGCACCGGATGAAAACAGCTGAGAGCCAACGATCGGAAAACCAACTGCGTGATCCTAAAGAAAATTTGAAGGGGAAGAGGAGTATTTCAAAACACCTACGTCAAGATTCCTCACCAGAGCGACGAAGGGGCTGAGGAGTAAAAAGAATTCCTACTCTCCGATATAACTAGACTCTGAAAACAGTTTTCTTCTAGACTCAACAACGGCCAAACTACACGATCAATCAAGGGGGCTCCTAGGGTCGGTCGAAGCTCTGATACCAACTTGTCACGCCCAATATGCGACCCTATCCAAAAGGAACTCGAAGGTCCCACCAAGGATAGACCCGCATATCGAAACGCATTTGCAAGGTGGATATCATTACATCAACATTACATAAATAGATGGGGATACATACAAGAGGCATACAATGCCACATGAATACAACATCACAATACATAAGAGCATCATCCAACTACGGATGAAACACAAACAGAAACTGAAACGACATCCACCCTACTAGCCCAGGCTGCCGACCTGGAACCTATCCCCTGATCGAAGAAGAAGCAGAACAAGAACTCCAACACAAGCAAACATCGCTCTCGCATCATGAACATCACAGAACCTGTACCTGCAACTGTTGTTGTAGTAAACTGTGAGCCACGAGGACTCAGCAATCCCATTACCATGGGTATCAAGACTAGCAAAGCTTAAAGAGAAAGGAAGGGGTAAAATGGTGAGGCTGCAGCAGCGACTAAGCATATATGGTGGCTAACATACGTAAATAAGAGCGAGAAGAGAGCAAACAGAACGGTCGTCAACTAGTAATGATCAAGAAGTGATCCTGAACTCCTACTTACGTCAAACATAACCCAGAAACCGTGTTCACTTCCCGGACTCCGCCGAAAAGAGACCATCATGGCTACACACACGGTTGATGCGTTTTAATTCGGATCTGGTGTCAAGTTATCTACAACCGGACATTAACAAATTCCCATCTGCCTATAACCGCAGGCACGGCTTTCGTAAGATTATACCCTGCAGGGGTGTCCCAACTTAGCCCATGACAAGCTCTCGCGATCAACGAAGGAATAGACCTTCTCCCAGGAAGACACGATCAGACTCGGAATCCCAGTTTACAAGACATTTCGACAATGGTAAAACAAGACCAGCAAAGCCGCCCGATGCGCCGACAATCCCTATAGGAGCTGCACATATTTCGTTCTCAGGGAAACACCGGATGAGCAATCCGTACAACTAAAACCAGACCTCAAGTTTCCCTGAGGGGGCGCTGCAAAGGGCTCTAGTTCGGACCAACACTTAGACAAGCACTGGCCCGGGGGGGCTAAAATAAAGATGAACCTTGGGTTGGCCGACCCAAGGGAAAGGGTACGTGGTGGTGAGGCAAATGGTAAAACCAAGGTTGGGCCTTGCTGGAGGAATTTTATTCAAAGCGAACTGTCAAGGGGATCCCATAAATCACCCGACCGCGTAAGGAACGCAAAATCCGGGAACATAACACCGGTATGACGGGAACTAGGGCGGCAAGAGTGGAACAAAACACCAGGCAAAAGGCCGAGTCTTCCACCCTTTACCAAGTATATAGATGCATTAATAATATATGGGATATTGTGATATCCCAACCAAAATCCTGTTCACCATGGAGAAATCTTCAACTTCACCTGCAACTAGCAACGCTATAAGAGGGGCTGAGCAAAGCGGTAACATAGCCAAACAGCGGTTTGCATAGGAAAGGTGTCAAAGGTTAGGGGTTCATGGCAATTTGGGATGGCTTGATAAACAGGTGATAGGTAGCACAGCATAGCGATAGAACGAAACAACTAGCATAGCAATGATAGTAGTGAGATCCAGGGTAGCGGTCATCTTGCCTGAAATCCCGCAAGGAAGAAGAACGAGTCCAGGAAGAAGATGAACGGATGAAGCCACGAAGACGAACCAAGCGTAGACGAACGAATCCTCATGACCGCAACGAAACGGGAACTATCAAGAAGAAGCACACAAGAAGGTAAACACACCACACATGAACAAGGCATGATGCACGACCAAGCATGATGCATGACAAAGCTAAATGAAGCTACTCATGGCAAGAGATGATGCAAACAAGAGCAACACATCAAGGCAAGTTTAAATGAGGCCGGGAACAATATATAACCATTCCGGTAAGTCGTCATATGCATATTTCGAAATTGGTCCAGATCTTAATAAACCTTATGTTGAAGTTGTTAAACAGTAAGTTAAGATGCACCAAGATGATCTACACGAAATTCTAGTCAAGTTACATATAAAGTTCATTTAGTTCGGAGCTACGACCTAGAAGATGTGAGCAAAACAAGTTAAACATGGCATTGATGCAAAATGCACCCAAACATCAAGCAAACACCTCAAAACATGGATGCAACATGATAATATGAAGCTACATGCAATTCTAAGAAAGTTTCATATAGAGCACACTCAAAACGGAGCAACGGTTCAACACACACACATGAAACGTCTAAAGGACAAGCTGTCCAAAACAACAACTAGGCATATTGCAAGCACCAAAACAATATGCTACAGGACCTCAACAAGAAAACAAAAGGTATGGGCATGATGTACAGGTAAAGCATTACAAAACATGAACACTGAGCTATCTCTAGAAATCACTAGAACATACTCAAACACACATGGTAAGATTGCAAGTTATAACAATTTCAAACTTTGCAGAAAATAACGTCAGGTTGCAATGTTTAGAGTTATCAAACAACATGTTATAGGAACTTATCATGGAAAACAAAGGCATGGAATGATTCTACTCAAATCATAGATCAAGAGTCCCTTAGTGACCATAAGCCAAAAAGGATCAGAAAATATAATGGCACCCATGTAAACATGGCATGTTATAATACAGATTCAAACATGGCATGTAGATGAGCTTGTGCAACTCACTACAGAGCAAAACATGGCATGGCAAGGCACCCAACAGTAAGAAGGCATGTTTGTGAAGCTAAGAATGGCAATAGCAAGTTCATAGGGTGCATGGAACACTAGGAAAACACATGGCAAGAACTGAACTTAATGTTAACAGGCTATCAGCAACATTATCAAGCAACTTTGGAGCAAGATATGAACATGCTACAGCAAGCTATAAATGCAACCAGGGGCATCGATGGATAGGGCATAACATGTAGATCAAAACATGTTTATTGAACATCTCCAAATTATGCATGGAATGATTAGTAGCAACATGTTTATATAGCATCACGAAAGAACAGATTCAGCCTAGCAAAACAGCAACATCAAGTACACTACTTAACAAGCTCGATTCACTCACCACAAGTCATTGCATGACAAGATAAGCATAGCATCTCAATAAGGCATGTTTGTGAAACAAACCAAGGCAAGAACAAGTCCATAGCATGCAAGGATCAACTATAGCAACCTTCGCTAAATTGAATAACACGTAAACAATTTGCCAGGAAACATTTTGAAGCAAAAGTAGAGCACGAAAATGACATGCTAGACTACTCCATAATTGCAAAAAAATGCATTAATGGATAGAAAATAACCTATTGTTCAAAACACCCTTACTGAAGTATCTCAAAATATGCATGGATCTCTCTGTAGCATCAAGTTTACATGGCATCAAAATAACAGCAGAACAGGGACTAAAATCAGCAACATCACGATGCCTAGTTTGCATGCTTGTGCTAGTCACCACATTGAACACAAAAATACATGGTAAGCACCTCTGTAAAGAAGACAAAGCATAAATCAAAACACATGTAGACATCAACCTCATAGGATGCACACATCAATCATGGCAAAAATGACAAAAGAGCTCGTTCTGTTAAGAGACAGCAGAAAACATTATGAAGCACTCTTACAATGACGATTCAGGCATCAAGATGTCCTCAAATGAACATGATGAAATGTAATGAAATGATGTTCTCGTTGAGGCAAACAATTTGACATATTACACGCACGAAACGGAGCTACGTATGCAGAGATACGATGTGATGAATATGGCATGAAAATGACAGAAATATTCGGGACTTAGGCATTTTCAGAGGGGGGAAAAGTCAACCTGAGGCAGCACAGATTCCGAGGCGGGGTCGGATCTCGCCGGAACTTCGCCAGAGTCGGGGAGGAGGTGGCCGGGCTGTGGGAGAGGTTGGGGAGGCCGGGAGAGGACGGATCCGGGCGCGGGGTGGGGCTGATCTGGCCGGAGCCGCGCCGAGGAGCGTCGGGGGTGCGCACCAAGCGGAGCTCCATGGCCGGAGCCAGGCCATTGGCATGGCGACCGACGGCGGCGGTTGCCGTGGGGCGCGAGGCGGCGGGGCGAGGCCACAAGGCGGCATGGGGAAGGCGGAGGAGATCCCGGGGCGGCGGCCGGCGGCGCTCCGCGGCCGGGGCGAGGAGGCGCGGCCGGCGTGGGGCGGGCGAAGCCCCGGCAGCGGCGGGGCCGGCTCGGGGCAAGCGCGGAGCGGGCCCGCGCGGTCCCGGATGGGCTTCCGCGGGCCGCGGTGGCGGGAGGCGCGGGGAGGCCACGTGGCGCTCCCTGATTGGTCGCGGGGCGGCGGCTGGACGCGTCCGGCCGGAGGCGGGCGTGTCCGGCATGGAGAGGGATGAGATCTAGGGTTTCGGGGGATTTGATCCGCGAATTTGGACGGGGAGGGCATATATATATAGATAGAGGGAGCTAGGAGTGTCCAAATGAGGAGCGGTTTTCGGCCACGCGATCGTGATCGAATGACCGAAAGCATGGAGGGGGGTTAGATGGGTTTTGGGCCACTTTGGAAGGGTGTTGGGCTGCAAAGAGAAAGGGGGGTTTCGGGCTACACGGTTAACCGTTGGAGTATCAAACGGACTCCAAATGGCACGAAACTTGACAGGCGGTCTACCGGTGCTATACCAAGGCCGCTTGGCAAGACTCGGTCCATTCCGAGAACGTTTAACACCCGCTCATGAAGAGAGGCAAGAAGGGGACGCAGGAGGACATAGGAGCGCCGGATTGCAAAACGGACAACGGGGAAAAGGCTCGGATGCATGAGACGAACACGTATGCAATGCAATGCACATGATGACATGATAAAATGCAACACGCAAGCAAATGACATGGCAACGAAGGCGAATAACTGGCAGACACCTGGCGCATCGGATCCGAGGCGTTACAATGGCGGACCTTTTCGCTTCAGCCCCCAGATCCTAAAGTTCGGGGTGTGTCCGAGTTATACAAAACCGGAGTATGCGTGGAGACCAGGTGTAGGGGTCATAAGTGCTTGAATAGACAAGTACCCAACTAGTTATGTTATATTACATGGATAGTAAGAAACATCTTCCAAGGAGAATAGTTCCGTTAAGGGTTCCTTTCCCTGGGTAAGCATGTGTCAAGGCACATGTCCGGACTACGAACCAAAGCGCAGGAGACAAAACTTCTGGGGGTTAATGTTATAATAAATGAAGACATCTTTTGTTCACCGACCGAATATTCTCTTAAGGAAACTAGCTTTCGGCTTCACCCAGTCTGAGGTGCACATCCGGCTCAACCGGCAGTAACAATCACAGAGGTGCTCCCCTTATGCCCTAGCCGAACTAACGGGAACGTAGGGCATAAACACAGGAGCCAGGCAACCCAGCTTGGCCACGTCTTAAGTCATATCGATGCATATAATGGTGAATAAAAGACACTCATGGAAAATACATGTATGATGGGCAAAAAGCCTTTTAGAGTAAGTTATGTTTAGCTTCCGTATAGGAAGCCCCCAGGTATTACTTGCACACATGGTGCGGCCGGAGTAATCCGGAAATCCGCATTGTATTAAAAACTTTGTGTGAAGAGAAAAATAGCGACAAAGGAAAAGGGAGGGAGCATAATTGAAAAAGGAGGGTGAAGGAGACGAACACTGAGTTCGGCGCTAGGCATAGAATCTCCAGAGTCTGGCCGTGTTCCATGGGTTCGGCTCGAGTCTGTTATCAGACGCATTACGTAAGCGGTACGCTCCTCCAGTGAGAACTTTGTCGATGAAGGAGACTTCCCACTTGGGTTTGAGCTTGTCCTTCTTCTTCTCCAGTAAGCGTAGAACGAGTTCGCCGATATTATAAGTTTTGGCCCGCACTTCTCTGCTTTGGTATCGTCGAGCCTGTTGCTCATAGAATGCGGAACGGGCCTTAGCGACATCGTGCTCCTCCTCCAGGGCATCCAAATTATCCTGCCGATCTAACTCGACTGCCTTCTCTTCATACATGCGTGCGAGTGGAGAATCATGTATTATGTCGCAGGATAGTACTGCTTCCGTACCGTACACCATAAAGAATGGTGTATATCCGGTGGTGCGATTTGGCGTGGTCCGCAGCTCCCAGAGTACAGAGTCGAGCTCCTCAACCCAATGAGTATCCGACTCTGTCAAGGATCGCACTAGTCTGGGTTTTATGCCGCTCATGATGAGACCATTTGCCCGTTCGAGCTGACCATTTGTTTGAGGATGGTAGACGGAAGCATAGTCGAGCTTAATGCCCATTTTGCCGCACCAAGCTTTCACTTCATAGGCTGTAAAATTTGAGCCATTATCGATGATGATGTTGTGGGGGACACCGTATCGGTGTACGACCCCGGATATAAAGTCTATTACTGGTCCGGATTCGGCCGTTTTCACTAGCTTGGCTTCTATCCATTTGGTGAACTTATCTACCATGACTAATAAATATTTTTTCTTGTGACTTCCCCCTTTAAGGGGTCCAACCATATCCAGCCCCCATACCGCGAAGGGCCAAGTTATGGGGATTGTTTGGAGAGCGGTAGGGGGCATATGACTCTGATTGGCAAAGCACTGGCAACCGACGCAGTGTTGGACAAGGTCCTTTGCGTCTGCTCGGGCTGTCAGCCAATAGAAACATGTACGGAAGGCCTTGTTGACTAATGCTCGAGCCGCAGCATGGTGCCCGCCCAGTCCGACATGGATTTCAGCCAAGAACGGCGGCCCTTCCTCTTCGGAGATGCACCTTTGGAGCACTCAGGTGGCACTTTTCTTATAGAGTTCCCCACATGGACCTTGTAAGCTTTAGAACACCGAACGATGCAGGGTGCTTCATTTTGGTCTTTGGGGAGCTCCTGCTGATTTAGGTAGGCCAAGAAAGGCTCAGTCCACGGGGCGATAATAGCCATTATTTCGTGGGCTGACGATGTTATTTCGGTGGTGGAGCCTCCGATTATGTCTGATAGTTCGGAATCTGGGGATGTATTCGGATCCGTGCTGGTATTGCCGGACTCCCCTTCCCATACCACGGATGGCTTGAACAACCTTTCCAGGAAAATGTTAGGTGGGACAGGGTCGCGTTTAGCGCCGATGCGGGCAAGGACATCTGTCGCTTGATTGTTTTCTCGAGCCACATGGTGGAATTCGAGCCCCTCGAACCGAGCTAACATTTTAAGGACAGCATTACGGTAGGCCGCCATTTTCGGATCCTTGGCAGCAAAGTCTCTGTTTATTTGCGGTATTGCGAGGTTTGAATACCCGCGCACTTCTAGGTGTTGAATGACCATAGAGACTGCCATCCGAAGACCGTACAACAGAGCCTCATATTTGGCTGCATTGTTGGACTCTGTGCATAATATTTGGAGGACGTATTGGACCGTGTCTCCGGTGGGAGACGTCAGGACTACGCCCGCTCCCAGTCCGGCCAACATTTTAGAGCCGTCAAAGTGCATGATCCAGTTAGAGTATGCGCCGTACTCTTTAGGGAGTTCGTCATCCGTCCATTCGGCAACAAAGTCAGCTAATACTTGCGACTTGATAGCCCACCGAGGCTTGTATATTATGTCGAACGGAAGGAGCTCAATGGACCATTTGGCGATCCGGCCCGTGGCATCGCGGTTATTTATTATATCATTTAGTGGTACTTCAGAGGCCACCGTAGTTGAACACTCCTGAAAGTAGTGTCGTAGCTTCCGGGATGCCATGGAGACCATGTATGCTATTTTTTGGTAGTGTGGGTATCGGGATTTGCATGGGGTGAGGACCATGGATACATAATAAACCGGCTTCTGTAGCGGGAATTTGTATCCGTAAACCTCTCGTTCGACGACGAGTACTGCGCTTACAATTTGATGTGTTGCAGCTATGTACAACAGCATAGGTTCGCCAATATTTGGCGCTGTTAGGACTGGATTATTGGCCAATAAGGTCTTTATTTCATCGAGTTCGGTCGCGGCTGCATCCGTCCACACGAAGTGTTCGATGCACCGAAGAAGGCGGTAAAGAGGCAATGCCTTTTCTCCTAACCTGGAGATAAAGCGGCTCAAAGAAGCCACGCATCCAGCTCGTTTCTGGATGTGTTTGAGGTCTATTGGTATAGCCAACTGTGACAAAGCTCAGATTTTTGCTGGATTAGCTTCAATTCCTCTATTGGAAACGATGAAGCCCAGCAGTTTTCTGGAGGGGACGCCGAAAATGCACTTCTCCGGATTCAGCTTGATGTCATATGTTCGTAAGTTCTCGAACGTAAGCCTCAAGTCATCTATTAGGGTTTCGACGTGTCTTGTTTTTATGACTAAGTCGTCCACGTATGCCTCCACTGTTTTGCCGATTTACTTTTCCAGGCATGTTTGAATCATGCGTTGACAGGTTGCTCCGGCATTCTTAAGCCCGAAAGGCATAGTGTTGAAGCAGAAAGGGCCATATGGCGTTATGAAAGTTGTTGCAGCTTGGTCAGACTCTGCCATCTTTGTTTGATGGTATCCAGAGTATGCATCGAGGAAACACAGTGAGTCGTGTCCAGTTGTGGCATCGATGATTTGATCGATGCGAGGGAGAGGAAAGGGATCCTTGGGGCAAGCCTTGTTAAGGTCTTTGAAGTCGACGCACATGCGCCAGGATTTGTCCTTCTTTGGTACCATTACCAAGTTCGCCAGCCAATCCAGATGTTTGATATCTCTGATGATTCCGGCCTCAAGTAGCTTGGCTAGCTCCTCCCCCATGGCTTGCCATTTGGGCTCCGAAAATCGCCTTAGGGTTTGTTTAACAGGTTTGTATCCCTTCAGTATGTTAAGGCTGTGTTCGGCCAATTCGCGTGGGATGCCCGGCATGTCTGATGTGTGTCAGGCGAAGATATCCCAATTCTCGCGTAAGAAGTCGCGCAGTGCAGCGTCCATAGCGGGGTTCAACTGTGTCCCGATGGAAGCTGTCTTCATGGGGTCCATTGGGTGGACTTGGAATTTGACTATCTCATTTGCGGGTTTAAATGAGGTGGACTTGGGTCGCTTGTCGAGTATCACGTCGTCCCTGTCCACGGTGGCGCGCAACATTGTTAATTCTTCTGCCGCTAGGGCTTCGGATAGTGCTTCCAAGGCTAGTGTTGCGGTTTTGTTTTCGGCACGGAGTGCGACGTTCGGATCACTAGCTAGAGTGATGATTCCGTTGGGTCCGGGCATTTTGAGCTTCATATACCCATAATGGGGTATGGCTTGAAAGCTTGCAAACACATCCCGCCCTAGAAGGGCGCTGTATACACTGTTGAAAGGAGACACTTCGAAGGTGATTTCTTCGGACCTGTAATTCTCTAGGGTGCCGAATACCACATCGAGTGTGATTTTTCCCGCACACCGTGCCTCCCGACTAGGGATAATTCCCCTGAAGGTTGTGCCACTTTGTTCAATGCGGCTTTTGTCAATTTCCATCTTCTTGAGTGTTTCTTCGTAGATTATGTTTAATCCTCTTCCGCCGTCCATGAGTACTTTAGTGAGCCGAAAGCCGTCCACTATTGGGCTGAGGACCAGAGCGGCCGGCGCGCGGACAGACTGGAGTTGGGGTTCGTCACTGGCATTGAAAGTTATAGCTGTGTCGTTCCACGGATTTATTTTTGCCACATGGCATATTTCAGCGGAGCTTCGATGAGCTCGCTTGCACCTATTGTTCGAGGCGAAGGTCTCGAAGACTGTTAGTACCGTATTGTGTTCCTTGGCAGGATGTGGTTCTACTTTGTGGCTCTTGAGGAGATCCTCGCCACTCTTAGCTACCTGCCGGAGTATCCAACATGCTCTAAGGCTATGGGTCGGCGTTGCATCCGGAGTGCTGTGAAGCTTACATGGCCCGTTGAGCCAGTCTTCCAATACGGTTCCACGCCCTGGGGCGGGTTTTGGTTTCTTGGGAATTGAGTTGGCTAACTTACGAGAGTTCGGCCATTTAGTTCGGACAAAGGTTCTGGCGAGGGCCGTACTATCCCAAAATTCTGTTTGGGTCTTCCAGGAACTTTCCATCGCACAGTATTCTGTACTATGGTTGCCATGTCCGTAAAGTGCACTATGTCATGGCGACTTATAGCATTAAGGAGTCCTTTGTTCGTGCAGTTTCTGCATAAAAGAGAGACTACACCCTCCTTGTGGTAGTCCTTGACCTTGTTAAGAGCAAGGAGAAATCTGGCCCAGTAACGGTGTACCGTCTCCTGGGGCTCCTGCCTGATACGGGAGAGACGGTTTAAGTCCGAGCGAGAGTCGTTGGCTGAATCCGGATTCTGATTCGATCTTACGCCCGGTGGCACGAGAAGTTCCGAGCCTGACAGTTCAGGATCTTGAGTATTACCTAATCCCTTTGGCCCAACGCACAATTCTAGGTCCGGGATTTGAGTCATGTCTTCCTTTGGGTGGGTGTTCGGCTCACTGAGTTCAGTGATCCAGACATAATTCATCCTCAAAGTTGAGGGGTAGCCCATGTGTGGTTCCTCCACTACCGCTATCTCATGGTTAGCCGGCGGGGATCTAATGTCCCTTTGGTCGGGTTTAAGCCCAATACGGTCATAGTCCGTAGCTACTCCCAAAGCGGCGATGCGATCCAAGAGCTCATTAAGGGAGGAGAACTCAATCGGATCCATCTTTTCGGCAAGCTCCAATTGATGCGAAGGTTATGCGTGATGACCCGAGAGGCCATCGTCGGTGCGACAGCCGATGGGGCGGTCATAATGAAGCCGCCAAGCCGGAGAGTCTGGCCTACAGCCAGTGCTCCCCCGGAGGTGATGTCATCCTTGACAACGAGATGGGCCATCGAGCCTTTGTAGCGACGACACAGAGGAACTCTCAGTGAAAGCACCAATGTCGGTGTGAAAACCGGCGGATCTCGGGTAGGGGGTCCCGGTCTGTGCGTCTTAGGCTGATGGTAACAGGAAGCAAGGGACACAATGTTTACCCAAGTTCGGGCCCTCTAGATGGAGGTAAAACCCTACTTCCTGCTTGATTAATATTGAAGATATGTGTAGTACAAGAGTAGATCTACCACGAGATCGTCGAGGCTAAACCCTAAGAGCTAGCCTATGATGGTACGATTGTAATTGTGATCGGCTTTCTAAGGACCATCCTCTCCGGTTTATATAGACACCGGAGAGCTAGGGTTTACATGTAGTCGGTTACAAGGAAGGAAACATAATATCCGGATCGCCAAGCTTGTCTTCCACGCTAAGGAGAGTCCCATCCGGACACGGGCCGAAGTCTTGAGTCTTGTATCTTGACGCTTCTATAGTCCGGATGATGTATACAGTCCGGTTGTCCGGATACCCCCACTAGTAGAAAACGGAGCTTTAATACCGGTTCATAAGGGCCTTTAGTGTCGGTTCTGCAACCGGCACTAAAGAGTGGAGACTAAAGCCCCCCCCCTTTTAGTATCGGTTCGGCACGAACCGCCACCAAAGGCCCACCACATGGCGTGAGCTCGTGCCGTGGTATGGGGGACCTTTACTACCGGTTGGTGTTACCAACCGGTACTAAAGGGTTTTTTTTTGAAATTATTTTTTGCAAATTTTGGGAAAAAAATTGATTTTTATTTCGATTTTCATTTTTTTGAATTATTTGATGATTTAGTCTCTAATCGCCCCTCTTAACTACTCAAGTGTGGATCAATCATTCCAAATTGTCTAACTTCCCGATCGGTCACCCATCCTCTCACTCCCCCAGCCTGAGCATGCTTAACTTCGGAGTTCTATTCCCCCTACTTTCCAAGTCTGCACTTGTTGTTTTCGTGACAAATGTAAGTTGTAAATCTTATTAACCCTCAACAGTTTAGCTTGAGCATTAGGTCACACATTTCATCATTTGAGTTTGAAACTATTATTCTAAAAAACAGTAATTATTTAGTAACACTAATACTTCTTGAATAAGTTTGACCATAGTTTGACCATAGTTTGACCAGATTTGACCAAAATTCAAAAAATTGAAATAATTATTTAGTAACACTAATATTCTTGAATAAGTATGTAGTAACATTAATACTTCTTGAATAAATAGTTTGGACATAGTTTGAACAGATTTAACCAAAATTAAAAAAAACTGAAATTTGAGCATATCTTTTTCTCCTTTTGGAAAAATTGCAAACAAGCCGTAGGCGGTCAAAATCGGATACGGACTTTCGTCCTGAATTTTTTGATATATTATACGTTTTTTTCCTAGATCGTATGCAAAAGTTATAGCCGTTTTACATTTTCCCTATAGTTTTTGCAAAACATGTCCAAATTTAAGTTTTTAAATTTTCCTAACTAGTAGATGTAGTATTATAACTACATCTCGAAGAATTTTATTTTTTGAATTTTTTATCATTTTCCTTTGTATTTTTCAAAACTGAAATGGCGATACACAGGGGGGGGTAGAGTTTGAAAATTGCCCTTTAGTACTGGTTTATGCCACGAACCGGCACTATAGGTCAAACCCCTTTAGTACCGGTTCGTGCCACGAACCGGTACTAAAGGTAATCGCGGGGCTCCGGCCTGACGCCAGCCTGCCACCACCCCTTTAGTACCGGTTCGTGGCACGAACCGGTACTAAAAGTTCAAAACGAACCGGTATTAATGCATAGCCGTTCCAACCGGCACTAATGGTACCATTAGTACCGGGCCAAAATCGAACCGGCACTAATGTGTCTCACATTAGGTCCTTTTTCTACTAGTGCCCCTTATCCAGGACTCCCTCACCCCCCACATCATATTATTCATACTACGTTGATTGAAAAAAAGATAAATCACCCAAAACAAGATCTTCCCGTTTTTTGTTCCTATTGTGTTTTGTCGTGCATGTACCTACTTGTTGTATAGTGGTAGTACTAGTAATATAGTTAGGAGTACAAAGTTGGTACTAGTAGGAGTAGTACTAGTACGAAATGCTCCTACTCTATCAACGAGCCCCATCTGACACCAAATTTCTTGGCTTCCATGCTACAGCTGGATCTTCCCCTCGTTTCTGTTTTCCAACCCGGCGCGGGCGGGTTGTCGGTTTGCTCAACGGCGGTCCCACATGAAAGTGAAAATGCTAGGCAACACGCCTTCCCTAAGCTATGTGTCGTGCTGGACGGGTCGTGGAGTACTCCCGATTCCCGGGCGTGTGGGGGTGCGACGCGAACGTGGTAGGCCTTTTCCTTTTACTAGCAATGTGCCCGTGCGTTACGACAGATCCAAAGTAGTAGAATAGTAGTATTTGTTCACAAACTTGAAAGAAATCACTATTGTTTTGATATACTCCTAATATATTACTCCCTCCGTACCTAAATATTTGTATTTTTTGAGATTTCAAATGGACTATCACATACGGATTATATAGACATATTCTAGTGTTTCTAGCAAGATGTCCGCGCGTTGCACGAAGTTGATGGAAAAGGTAAGCACAACTTATAAATTGACGGATGGAGTACTAGTTACAGTGATGCATATAATTAAGCAAAGGGATCGCACATGTTGGTATTGACTGGAACGAGAATGCAACAGCACAGTAAGAATTAAGGCCACGATGATGCGATCGCAATGGCGGTTACAGAAGGCAAGAAGAAAGATGGATCCATGAACGTACAACCTACTCCTCCTCAACTTAGTGTGTCGGGCAACCGATCGGCGGCTAAGGAGCGGCGGCTTTTGTGGCGAGGTCGAGGTGCTTCTCAGCAAAGGCATCCAAGGCTTCCAGCCGGTTGAGGAAGGCCAACATCATAGCGTCCTCACTGGCCTTGTAGATACCTATGTACACGATTTGCTCGTATAGGTGGATGTGTAGGTTGACGAATTCTTATAGGGCGAGGCACCTCATGGCGAGCGCGACCTCCAGGTGGACATTCTTCGTGGTGTCGTCGGGCAGTCGCAGGGCCACCAGTGCTTGAAAGAGGTTCCGGCCATGGAGGTCGATTAGGGTGGCAGGCAATGAGGAGCCTGGGAGCACGGGCTAGAGGAGTACGGCGATGTCGTCCGCGAGCTTCTTGAGGATGGTGAACTTGATGCTGGTGGCAACGATCATCTGGTCCAACTGAGAGTCATAGTTGGTGTCGACGGCGGCCATCCACCAGCCGGTCTCCAACACCGTCTGGAGACGATCCTCGGCGCCATGCCGCAGGCCGGCATCGTGGACCATCTGGCGCAGCCACTGGCCGCTCACGCGCATCGCCGCCATGGGTCTGGAGTGAGATCTTTTGTGCTTAGTATAGGTGCCTAGGCAAATGCTTAGGTGCGTACGATGTGGTAGATGAATGGGAATGGAGGGGCGCCTTTATATGAGGGCAATGAGGGCAAACTATGTTGCATTCAATCGTGCAACCTCTCTTCCCGGACCTCCTCCCATTACTTCCCTCATGCATTAACTGAAGGAAGATGCATTGGCCGTTCAACATATCAGGAACCGCTACTCCCTCCCTCGTCTGCATTAAAGCTGTATCGGGAACTGCGCCACCCGCTGTCAAATCTAATACTCACTTCGTCTAGGTGAGTATTAAGTCATCTTACGGAAACCAAATAGTAAACACATAGGTGTGGTGCATTAACTCTCACGTTGTTTCTTATTTTTCGACATAAATAGAGGAATCAACCAATAAGAGATGTGGGGCTTGTATGTTTTTAATGACTTGAGACTATTAGTTGACATAATGTTTGGTAGTTGTATAATGTTCGGTATTTGTCCTCAGTTAATGAGATGCCCAAATAATCATGCCTAATGTTCGGTACTTGTATAACTATTAGTTGACATAATTAAAGGCCTTACCATTTAATTACTCTACCGAAGTGTGCCTGAAGCTTTGAAGTCTATTAACCAACTATTATTGCATGAGGCTCACAATCTAGTTTATACTACGCTAATGATTGCATAGTTTTGCCGGCTGTAGTATGTTTGTATGAAACCCTCTGCTGTTCAGTATTGTCGGATTTCAGGTTCCGGCAGACCCTTGAGGTTCGAACTCTAGGGTGCGCGCGAAGATCTCTCCTCTACCAACCTACGTCCCAACGCCTTACTAAGGATCTGGGCTAGCAAGATGAACAACACAAGGGACACAGGGTTTATAATGGTTCAGGCCACCATTATGGTGTAATACCCTACTCCAGTGTGTGGTGTGTGGATTGCCTCAGGGGCTGATGATGAACAATACAAGGGAAGAACAGCCTCGCGAGGGGTGTTCTTGTGCTTGGTGAGGAGTTGCTCCGCCTCTGTTGGCTCTAAGTGAGATCCAGACCAGATGAGATCAGATCCCCCACCCTACTGTGGTGGCTAGTCCTATATATAGAGGCCCTGGTCCTCTTCCCAAATATTGAGCGGGAAGGGTGCCAACAATGGCCATGTTGAAGGGGAGCATCTAGTACAGCTTATCCTAACTAAAGTTGGTCTTCGACTGCCAAAGGCCCTGAAGATGACGCCATCTTGGGCTCCACGGTGACCTCCATTCCGCCGCTCTTCTGGTCTTGGTCTTGTTGCACCAAAACGGTAACCTTTGCCTAATGCCTTGGTCTGTGCTTGCTCCCTTTGCACCAAAGAGGAAACAAGGACACTACGCAGGCCGGCGCCCGCCTGGCTCCCGCCTGGTCTCGGTCGTCATGGCTTGCGTCATGTGCACCTCGTGAGGTACCCTTGCCTTGATCTCTCCACCTCCTTGCGAGTCTACCTGGTGAGGCTGCTCTTGAGGAAGCTTCCTGTCGTCTGCCCCGCGAGGCTTGGCCCCTCGCGAGGGTCTTGAGCTTGAGTCGATGAAGATGGGCCGCACTGGGCCACCACTTGAGCCACCCCCGTTCCCAGAACACCGACAGTAGCCCCCGGGCCCAAGGTGCATGCAAACTTGGCTTAGCAGAGAAGCGAAGGGGCGAGTGCGAAGCGCCGCAGGCCCCAACAGCCTGCGGCCTTGGGCGCCGCGTGGAGGTTGATTGGACGTGGGCGTCTCTGCTTCCCCATGCTGCCTCGGCAACCGTTTGACATGACAAGTCCCTGCATGCAAAATGAGCCATGATTACCTGCGATCATGGAGGCCGGCGGTTGGCCTCCTCCGGTTATAAAGGCGGGAGAGCGCTAGCTCTGCTGAACATCTCCCGCTCCACTTCCTTCTTTCCCCCATCTCAGTCGCTTGCCGTCTTTTATGGCGCCGCCAAAGAGGTTCTCGTCCACGGAGAAGGGGAAGGCTCGTTGGGAAGGGCCTGACTCCTCCCCGCCCAAGCGTGGCCCAGGTCGTCCCCGCAAGCATCTTGCGTCTCCCGCAACGGCTCCCCGCGGTCGCGGTTGTGATCTCTCGCACGGTGATGCTCACTAGGTGGGTGAGGGGAGGCGTGTCGTGGCCGCACGGCCTCCCAGGCCATGCTTCCACTCGGTAGAGGTGCTGCCAGAGTTCGTCGTGTGGTCAGTGAACCCAACCGGTAGCTGGCTCCAGCTTCCTCGCTCTTTTGTAGGTGAGCTCCCGGCCGGCGCTCCTGGCGGCCTCTGGCTTCAAGCGAACGGTTGCTGCAGCAGGGCCTCCTGGGCTTCGCTGGAGATCTCCGTCGCCGGGAACGTGGCCCTGACTCGCGGCTGGCAAACGTTTGCCCGTGCGCGTGGCCTGAGCCGGCAGTGCACCCTGCATTTCAAGTTCGATGGCGACGCCACCCTTTATGTGAGGGTGTTTGGTGAAGATGGCCATCGCGTCGGGTGCTGCCCCGAAGCTAATGACGGCGGCCGGGCGCCAAGCTTGGACGATAGTTAGAGATGAAGGCGGGCGTGTGGTTGGCGGTGTTCGCAGCTTGCCAAGCCTTGTCAGCTCCCTTTCGGACGACAGCTCCTCCAGCGGTGGCCGCGAGCAGCCTCCGCACCGTCGCACTCGCCTTGAGGGAGGCAGGGGGTCAGCCCACCGTCGCGCCTCAGTGAAGCGTGTGGAGGGTCTGACTGAGCTCCGGAGGCAGTATGAGCCCTCGCCACGAGTTGGTGCTGAGCAAGCTGTGTCTATTTTGTTTTTCTTCCTTCCCTGTGCAAAGACAAAGCGGTGTGGGGAACCGCAGGGGCATGCTGGACTGTTGCCGTTAATTACTTTATGCTATTTTCATTAATCATGTGTTGTGTTTCGGTGCCGTGAGCTTGCGTGTAGGAGTTACTTAGCTTGGGGGGGGGGACTTGCCGTAGTCTTCACTCCTCGAGGCTGAGGCCTTGTTGCGCGCTTCGTGGCCTGCAAGAATTGGCCAAGAGAGGTAACTTCCAGGCTCGGTCGCGAGGACAACCGACTCAGGTCTCGTGTTCGTGTCACGATGCCCGTGGGGCATGGACCGGGAGGAGTGCTCCCGCGATGGGCCTGGATGGAAAGCCTCTCACGATTGGGTCAGGAAGCACTTGCGAGGGTACCCGCGTAGCACCCTCGAGAGACTTGCGATAGGAAAACGAGTCAAGCAGGTGACAAAGACAAAGTGTCACGGGCTAGAGATAGCAACGATGCTAAAAGCAACTTTCAATAAAACAGCAAATAGGGACGAACAAGCCAACTGCAGAAAGCAAATGAAAAGCCGCGTCCGGCACCTAATCTAGTCTTCGACGTCTTATCAACAGCGTGGAGCTAAGTGCTGCCACTGGGCGTGGGCGGGAGCCCCCGAGGCCCAGGGGCGGCACTCCGGAGACTCCGGGGCATGTACAGCCCCAACTCATTATTACGTGAGAGTGTCACGGGCGGCGAGCTTCATAGGCATTGGCCTTCTTCACAGGCACCGGGCCTTTTCTTGAGGGGGGGGGTCGAACTTCACAGGCATTGGCCTTCTTCACAAGCACCGGGCCTTTCCTGAAAGCAACAAACTTCACAGGCATTGGCCTTCTTCACAGGCACCGGGCCTTTCCTCAAAGCGACAAACTTCACAGGCATTGGCCTTCTTCACAGGCTCTGGGCCTTTCCCATAGGCACTGGGCCTCGCTTCAAGGATAGAATCTCCGGAGGTGCTGAATGTTCCACGCATTCGAGGTGGGCACCCCCTCCTTGGTCTCCAAGCGCACGGAGCCGGGCCTGGAAACATGAACAACCTTGAACGGGCCCTCCCACATAGGAGAGACCTTGTGCAGCCCTTCCATGGAGAGCACCCGCCTGAGCACGAGGTCCCCTACCTCGAGGGTCCTGGGGTGGATGTTGCGGCAGTGGTACCGTCGTAGCACCTGTTGGTATCTTGCCGCCCGCAGCGCTGCCTCCCGACGGCGTTCCTCCCCCAGCACGACATCCATCCCCCGCGTGGAGTATTGCTGCGCCTCGTCGAACGCCAGGACCCGCGCGGAGTGATGCTTGACCTCCTGAGGTAGGACTGCCTCCGCTCTGTAGACGAGGAAGAATAGGGTTTCGCCTGTCGACTTGGTTGTGGTCGTGCGGATGGACCACAACACAGACTAGAGCTCGTCATACCAGCCCTTGCCGCAGGCCTCCAGCTTCTTCTTGAAGTTCCTGGTCTTGAGGCCCTTCAGGACCTCCGCGTTGGCTCGTTCAGCCTGGCCGTTGCTCCGAGGATGCGCCACTGAAGCATAGTATATCTACGTTCCAAGATTAGCACAGTATGTTTTGAAGAGATTGCTGGTGAATTGTGAACCGTTGTCAGTGATGATGCAGTTAGGTACTCCGAATCGTCTCACGAGGCCCTTGATGAACTTGACTGCGGAGCCTGCTGGGATGGTGCAGACAGCTTCCACCTCAGCTCACTTGGTGAACTTATCAACGGCAACGTAGAGGTAGCGATAGCCCCCTAGCGCCCGAGGAAACAGACCCAAGATGTCCAGCCCCCGAACTGCGAACAGCCATGAGAGGGGTATGGTCTGCAGGCCCTGAATCGGCTGATGGATCTGCTTGGCGTGAAATTGGCAGGCTTCACAAGCCTTCACCAGCTCGACGACGTCGTTGAGCACTGTGGGCCAGTAGAACCCGTTGCGGAACGCCTTGCCGACGAGGGTTCGCGACGATGAGTGGTGCCCACAGTCTCCGCCGTGTATGTCTGCCAGCATCTCTTTCCCCTGTTCCCTGGAAATGCAATGTAAGGACACGTCGTTCGGTCGTTTCCGGTAAAGCTCTCCGTCTTGAATGCAGTATGTCGTGGCTTGCCGCGCCACACGTTCTGCGTCTTCCTCCTTTTCTAGCAGACTCGCTTGTGCCAAGTAGCTCTTGAGTTCCACGGTCCAGCATCCCTCCTAAGGCTCCAGCACTAGGAGCAAGCGTGCTCCTGAGGTCGGGCCATAGGTCGGAGCTCCCGAGGCAGGTGGCTGAGGGAGCTCCGCCCGATGCTGTGTTGCGTCCGACGGTGGTGGTACTACCGAGGGTTTGAAGAGCCTTTCCTCAAAGACTCCGGGCTCCTGAGGCAACCGCCTGGATGCCCTTTTTGCGATGTCATCGGCCTCCTGATTGGTGCCGCGGGGTACATGCTGCAACTCCAACCCCCAAAACTGCTTCTCAATTTTGCGGACCTCTGCCAGATAAGCCTCCATGTGTTCGTCCTTCGGCTCATAAACCTTGTTGGAGAACTTAACGAGGAGTCGTGAATCGCCCTTGATGACGAGGCGCTTTACCCCCAAGGCCACTGCAGCTTTTAGGCCTGCCATCAGTCCCTCATATTCTGCTATATTGTTGGAAACCTTCTCTCCATGCTGGAAACAGAGTTGCACGGCGTAGTAGAGCATGTCCCGAGTGGGGGATATGAGCACCGCGCCAGCCCCCGCGCCATGCCGCGAAAAAGCTCCGTCGAAATACATAACCCAGCCGTCTGGCGCCTCACTTCCTGGGGAGAGTGGTCTTCGTCTGCTTCAAGTCCCGGCGCCTCTGTCCATTCTGCTACAAAATCTGCAAGTGCGGCTCACTTAATGACTTTAATCATGCTGAATTCCAACTGAAACGCTTGCAACTCGATGTTCCACTTGGCGACTCTTCCCGCTGAGTTGGAGCTCCTGAGCACCCTTTCCAACGGATATGCTGAGACAACCTTGATGGGGTGACCCTGGAAGTAGTGTTGCAGCTTCCGAGAGGCCACCAACAGTGCGAGCAGGAGCTTCTGAGGCATGGGGTACCGTGCCCTTGCATCTCTCAGCATTGTGCTGGCGAAGTATACGAGATGCTCGACAAGAGCGGGCGTAGCCATAGGGCCCGCACCCTCCGGGGAGTCGAGCGCCTCCTAAGACGCAAGAGCCCCCAGCTCCTACCGGACTGGTGGGGCCTCCACAGCTGTGAGGGCGCCCCTTTGCTGAGGCTAGCTTGTATCTGCTGAGGGCGTGACCCTTGCGGGGCCTTCCTGGTCTGGGGTTGCCGCAACTGATGCGGTCTTGGCACGACGCTCCTGCCGGACGGCCACCAAAGCTGCACTGGCGGAGTATGGTGTGGCGGTGAGATAAAGCACCAGGGGCTCCTGCGGACGTGGTGCCACCATCACAGGGGGTTGGTCAGGTACTTCTTGAGATCTTGGAATGCTTCGCCGGCCTCTTGAGTCCATTCGAACGGGGCCTTCGTCTTCATTAGCTTGAAGAAGGACAAAGCGCGCTCCCCTAGCTTGGAGATGAAGCGCCCTAGTGTAGTTACTCCCCGGGCGAGCTTCTGCATTTCCCTGAGAGTCTACAGCGGACTCATGTCTTTGATTGCCTTGACCTTCTCCGGGTTAGCCTCAATCCCTCTGTGGGACACGAGGAAACCCAGAAGCTTGCCGGAGGGAACACCGAACACGCACTTCTCTGGGTTGAGCCGCAGGTCCAGTTCACGAAGGCTCGTGAAGGTTTCTTCCAATTCCTGTATCAGAGTCTTCACCACGCGAGACTTCACCACTATGTCATCGACATAAGCCTCAGTGTTCCTTCCGAGCTGCCGGCCTAATGCGATAAGCATCAGCCGCTGAAAGGTTGCGCCCGCGTTGCGCAATCCAAACGGCATGCAGGTGTAGCAGTACACCCCACACGGGGTTAGGAAAGCCGTCTACTCCGCATCTTCGACCGCCATCTTGATTTGGTGATAGCCCGAGAAGGCATCCAGGAAACACAACAGGTCACACTCAGGAGTAGAGTCGACGATTTGATCTATGCGGGGGAGTGGGAACGGATCTTGCAGGCAAGCTTTGTTGAGGTTGGTGAAATCGATGCACATGCGCTCCTTCTGCCCCTTCTTTGGCACAGCAATAGGGTTCGCCAGCCACTCCGGATAGCGAACCTCGTGAATGACTCCCGCGGCCTCCAGCTTGCGGGTTTCTTGGATGATGAAAGCTTGCTTCTCGGTGGACTGTCGCCTTGCCTTCTGCTTCAATGGGCGCACGTTGGGGCATACGTTCAGATGATGCTCGGTCACCTGTCTGGGGACCCCCGCCAGCTGCTTGGGTTCCCATGCGAACACCTCCTTGTTCGCGTGCAGGAACTTCACCAGGGCCACCTCTTGCTCGGGATCGAGATTGGCGCCTATTGTGAAGGTGGCACCGAAGGACCCATCCTCGCCGACTGATACTTGCTTGGTCTCCGCTTTGTCTTGGGTGAACAGCTGCTTCTTCTTGGTGGGCGCATCCCCCTTAGCCTTGGGGGGATCGGCGCTGGCGGGCTGCGCCACTGCAGCCGCCTTGAAAGCGGGCTTGAGCGCCTGCAGGGCATCTTTTGCATCTCCTGCTATGGTGAGGACACCGCTGCTCCCGGGCATTTTCATCAGGTTGTAAGCCGGGTGGGTTGCGGCCATGAACTAGGCCAAAGTCGGGTAGCCGAGGATGGCGTTGTACAAGAGGCTGATGGGGGCAACGTCAAAGTCGACCAGCTCCGTGCGGAAGTTGGCTTGGGTGCCGAACATCACTGGGAGGCGGATCTGCCCCAGGGAGCCGGTGGGGTTGCCGCCGATGCCCAAGAAGGGCTGACTGGGTCGGAGTCGCTCCAGCGGCACCTGGAGGAGACTGAAGGCCTCGGTTGAGAGCACATTGAGGCCGGCCCCGCCCTCGGTGAGGCTCCTGGTGATGGCCACCTGACAGATGGTAGGAGTACACAGCATCAGGAGCGCTCTCGAGTAGGCAGTGTTGGTGGGGTGACAATCCAAGCTGAAGGTCAAGTCGGCCTTGGGTGCAGCCCAACCCGGAGGAACTGGGCGGCAAGTCAGGGAAGCACCGACCTGGCAGACGAACGGCTTGACGTGGCGACTAGTTGGTGGGGCTTGTGAGCCACCTAGGAGACCCGCGATGACCAGGAGCAGCGGCACCGCGTGGTGGGCAAGGAAGAGGTTGCGCAGCTCCTCCCAGGAGACCACCGAAGATGCTAGCAAGTGGAGCAGCCACATGCGCAGGATGCCGGTGAGCGCCATAGGCAACCAGTTGGCCATGACCCGGTCGTCGCCCCCAGCCTTCAGGATGGCCTCCTCATATTCTAGCAGGAAAGCTTGCGGATCCGCCGCGCCGTCGTAGCACGGCGGCATTTCTGGCTTGAACTTGTCTAGCCACCGCACCTGTCGCAAGGCGGGGGTCAGAGCTCGGAGCCCCCAGGGCCCGGCGTCGGCCCCTGCGGCCAGAGCGGGCGGTGGCGCGTTGCCCATCATGAGGGCGATGCGCAGTGTTGATGGAGAACGGGTCGTCGATAGGGAGAGCTCCGACGCACCCCTACCTGGCGCGCCAAATGTCGAATTTCGGGTTTCGGCAGACCCTTGAGGTTCGAACTCTGGGGTGCGTGCGAAGATCTCTCCTCTACCAACCTACGTCCCAACGCCTTGCTAAGGATCTAGGCTAGCAAGATGAACAACACAAGGGACACAGGGTTTATACTGGTTCAAGCCACCATTGTGGTGTAATACCCTACTCCAGTGTGTGGTGTGTGGATTGCCTCAAGGGTTGATCATGAACAATACAAGGGAAGAACAGCCTCGCGAGGGGTGTTCTTGTGCTTGGAGAGGAGTTGCTCCACCTCTGTTGGCTCTAAGTGAGATCCAGACCAGATGAGATCAGATCCCCGACCCTACTGTGGTGGCTAGTCCTATATATAGAGGCCCTGGTCCTCTTCCCGAATATTGAGCGTGAAGGGCGCTAACAACGGCCATTTTGAAGGGGAACATCTAGTGCAGCTTATCCTGACTAAAGTTGGTCTTCGACAGCCAAAGGCCCTGACGATGACGCCGTCTTGAGCTCCACGGTGACCTCCATCCCGCCGCTTTGCTGGTCTTGGTCTTGTTGCACCGAAATGGAAACCTTTGCATGATGCCTTGGTCTGTGCTTGCTCCCTTTGCACCAAAGAGGAAACAAGGACACTGCGCAGGCCGGCACCCGCCTGGCTCCCGCCTGGTCTCGGTCGTCATGGCTTGTGTCATGTGCACCTCGTGAGGTACCCTTGCCTTGATCTCTCCGCCTCCTCGCGAGCCTGCTTGGTGAGGCTGCTCCTGAGGAAGCTTCCTATTGTCCACCCCGCGAGGCTTGGCCCCTCGCGAGGGTCTTGAGCTTGAGTCGATGAAGATGGGCCGCACTGGGCCACCACTTGAGCCACGCCGCAGGTCGCAGTCAGGCAAGTCTGGGGACCCCCGTTCCCAGAACACCGACAATTATGCTCCCTAAGATTTTAATTGAGATACAGAATGGCCTACTTGCTTATACGCAACGTGTTGTCTAAATTTGTAACTTGTTTGTGTTTTTGATTGGGCCCCAGCATCATGCTCCTCTGGTGAACTAAGAGGGATTTCTGTATGCAGGCTGCACAGACTATCTTTCTTATAATTTTTAAAATATCACCTGCTTATGCTTCATGACGTGTAACATTATTGTTAGTCATCTTTTGCCATGTAGTACAAAATAGTGTCTTGCTCGCTTCACTGTTGTAACTATATTTTTGCCCTAGTCATGTGTACTTACAGAAACATTTCAGGATGAAGTGACATCAACACAAAGATCTGCGAGCAGTGCGACATGGCCGTTACCGGATGATTATGAATTGGAATTGGAATGTGCTAATGTTCTTGAGCATCAACTAGACGTGGCAAGACAACGTGTACATGATTGTCAACATTTAATCAACAAGTTGAGACTGGACATGCAGGTATTAGATGCAGGAGTCAAAAAAATGAAACAAGACACTGAGGTAACCATGAAGGAATTGGAGATTTTGCAGACTGAAATTTGTGCTACCCGAATCCGGCCAATCGATTATAGTTCAAATGGAGTTAAGTTAATGCGCGTCCATGATGTATGAGCTGTATTTGCCTAGTGTATGTAATTTGCTGTTTGCGTATGCTTTATTAACACCTATGCCAAACCATAATGCCTAGTGGGTATAATCGGCTGTAATTTCTTTATTGTACAGTGTAGGATTATTCTACCTTTCTATGCCTTGATCTCTTTGTTGTATAGTGTATGCTTTTTAGAGGTGATAGTATTGAGTAGGATAATTCTTTGAATATGATATATCGTTCAAACGGGGGCCAACTCGCCCGACCATGGCCCTTCATGGGCCGTACGATCCATGGGTCTTGTACGGGCCGTCGGATCCATGGGCCTTCAATCGGTCGTCGGACCCATGTGCCTTCAATGGGCCATCGGACCCATGGGCCTTCAATGGGCCGTCGGATCCATGGGACTTCAATGGGCCGTCGGAATGGGCCTTCTACATCTTGTAGGATCCATGGGCCTTCTACGTCTCGTAGGATCCATGGGCCTTGTAAGGGCCGACTCATTTATGGGTATTGTACGGTCCTTTAATGGGCCATAGACGGGCCTTTAATGGAAATTGTACGTTTTATGGGCTGACCATAATGGGCCGATAATAGGCCGTATTTGGTGATGCTATGAAAATGGCCCAACTGATTAACGGTCCACAAACGGGCCGACTGTAACGACGGGCTGAATTTGGCCCACAAGCAAAAAATGACAGTAACAGGCCGTAAGTAACGGAATGCTGCAAATGAGCCCAAGAATAAATGGGCCCTCAGAAGGCCGAAAGATAACTTGGGCTGGAAACGGCCCAATGGAATAATGGGCCGTTAATGGTATAAAGTGATACACTGTTCATTACGGGCCAGTTTCACCACGGGCCGTTTATGGGTGTAAAGTGATACACTGTTCATTACGGGCCAGTTTCACCACGAGTCGTTAATGGACCAATAGTTACAAAGGGCCTCATATGGGCTGAAAGACGTCATGGGCCATACATGGGCCAGAAGTGAAAACAGGCTGGAATCATATTGGATGGCCCAGATGACGCTACTGGGCCTAGTTCGGATAGGGCGTAACGGGCCATGGGTTAGCGGGCTGTAAATGGGCTATACGCGAACATGTCGTTCACAGGCTTTCCATGGGCTGGCCCGCCGCCTTTTGGCCAAGTCAAACGGGCCGTCCTTTTCACAGGAATGGGCCACTGTTGGGCCGTGCCATGTATCGACGTATCATAAGCGCCATCTGCCCAATAAGTGGATGACATCTATCCCAACGATGAGCCGACACGTGTTTCCTCCAGATAATGATGATTTTACATGTGGAAAATCCCCATTGGTCGGGGCTGTTAATGGGTTATCAGATCCAAAACCCGACCCGATAGCTTAACGGCGTTCCGTTACGGTGGATGCCACGTGTCGGTCACCCTTGATGAAAGCACTTTTGTGACACGCGATTTATCGCCATGGAAGTGGACACTTCCGTGATGATAATTTTGGTAATGTCATGGAACACTTCTACGACAGCACAGGTATGACTATCTTGATTCTGTCATAAAATTGTCATGGATGTACATGCATGACAAAAAACGTGACCTACTGTGACAAACACGTATCATCACGGAAGTGTATTTTTTTGTAGTGCCAGCTCGATGACGTCCCACGAATTCTGATCCAGCAGAGTGTCGAAGGAGAGTTTCATCAGCATGACGGCGTGATGACAGTTATGATGATGCTACCGTCGCAGGGCTTCACCTAAGCACCGCTACGATATGATCAAGGTGGATTATGGTGGAGGGGGGCACCGCACATGGCTAAAAGATCAACTAATCAACTTGTGTGTCTATGGGGTGCCCCCTCCCCCGTATATAAAGGAGTGGAGGAGGGGGAGGGCCGGTCCTCTACTATGGCGAGCCCTGGGGAGTCCTACTCCCACCGGGAGTAGGATTCCCCTCTTCCAAGTAGTAGGAGTAGGAGAGAAGGAAGGGGGGGCGCCGCCCCTCCCCCTAGTCCAATTCGGACTAGGCCTTGGGGGGCGCGGCCTTCCCTAGGTAGCCCCTCTCTCTTTCCGGTATGGCCCAATAAGGCCCAATACTTCTCCCGGCGAATTCCCATAACTCTCCGGTACTCCAAAAAATACCCGAATCACTCGGAACCTTTCCGATGTCCGGATATAGCCTTCCAATATATCAATCTTTATGGATCGACTATTTCGAGACTCCTCGTCATGTCCCCTATCTCATCCGGGACTCCGAACAAACTTCGGTCATCAAATCCCATAACTCATAATACAAATCATCACAGAACGTTAAGCGTGCGGACTCTACGGGTTCGAGAACTATGTAGACATGACCGAGACTCATTTCCGGTCAATAACCAATAGTGGAACCTGGATGCTCATATTGGCTCCTACATATTCTACCGAGATCTTTACCGGTCAAACCGCATAACAACATACGTTGTTCCCTTTGTCATCGGTATGTTACTTGCCCGAGATTCGATCATCGGTATCTCAATACCTAGTTCAATCTCGTTACCGGCAAGTCTCTTTACTCGTTCCGTAATGCATCATCTCGTAACTAACTCATTAGTTACATTGCTTGCAAGCCTTATAATGATGTGCATTACCAAGAGGCCCAGAGATACCTCTCTGACAATCGGAGTAACAAAACCTAATCTTGATCTATGCCAACTCAACAAACACCATCGGAGACACCTGTAGAGCACCTTTGTAATCATCCAGTTACGTTGTGACATTTGGTAGCACACAAAGTGTTCCTCCGGTATTCGGGAGTTGCATAATCTCATAGTCATAGGAACATGTATAAATCATGAAGAAAGCAATAGCAACATACTAAACGATCAAGTGCTAAGCTAAATAAATGGGTCAAGTCAATCACATCATTCTCTAATGATGTGATCACATGAATCAAATGACAACTCATGTCTATGGCTAGGAAACTTAACCATCTTTGATTCAACGAGCTAGTCAAGTAGAGGCATACTAGTGACACTCTGTTTGTCTATGTATTTACACATGTACTAAGTTCCGATTAATACAATTCTAGCATGAATAATAAACATTTATCATGAAATAAGGAAATAAATAATAACTTCATTATTGCCTCTAGGGCATATTTCCTTCACGCTCGGCGGGAGAAGACTGGCGCGGGGGACGTTGGCAGTGATGGCGCGCGAGTGAGAGTGTGTGAGGGGGAGAGTGAGGTCAAGCGCGGGCCTGGAGTGTGGATAAGAAGCCCGTAGTAGTAGCGCTTGCCTGCCAAAAGCGCTACTGCTACGTTCAATAGCAGTAGCACTTCCTACAAACAAGCTCTACTACTATGCCTGGCCTGCCGGCAACGGTCTGGCAATTGTAGTAGTAGCATGTTGTACGAACACAACGCTACTGGTAAGTGCATATTAGCAGCACTTACCTTGTGCGAGCACTACTAAAAATTAGTAGCAGCATGTTTCTCAAAAAGCGCTACTACTAAGCTCCTGTGTATAAGCATTTCCCTAGTAGTGACAGGCATTCCTGGAGAGGACAATTATGATCTATGGCCATCTTCTAACAAAGCTTCTCTAGACTCTTGGTGCTTTCATCACACCTGCAATAGATAGCAAAGGATATGTGGGTCTGTAAGTTGATTGAGATAATGGTGGCATCAGAACTACAACACAAACTTGAAACTAAGCACAAGGTTGCAACACTCAAGGTGATGTTTTGAAGTCTATTATGGAATGTCATGATGAAGGTGATATGGAAGTTGATGGGCGGCGTTGTCGGAATCGGGGCTCCGCAGACCCAAAGAAAGGTAAGAACTCAGGGGCGTGCTTGCTACTCCTCACTCACCCTAACCTCCTACGTGGTCCGGCCAAGGAAGAAGGACGAAGAACGCATCAGTTTACCCAGGTTCGGTCCACCTTGCGGTGTAAAAACCTACTCCTACTTTGTGGTTGGATTGCCTCGCGATGGAGGATGAATAAGTGAGTACAAGTTGCCTCGGGAGGCTTATGAGCGGCTCCGAGCTTGAGTGGTGGATGAACTCTCTCTCTCTCTCTCTCTCTCTCTCTCTCTCTCTAAGGCAGTGGTCTAGCTATACTTATACCGGCCCGGTCCTCTTCCCCCAAACTCTAGGCGGGAAGGGAGTCCACAATGGCCAATTTGGAACAAGAGGTACATCTTATCATGAAAAAAGGTGGTCTCCGCCTGCTAAAGCTTCTAGCCATGACGCATAAAGGTGGGCTCGGCGATGACCTCCATACTGACGAGCCCGCCGTCCTAGTCTTGTTGCACCGAAGAGGTAACCTTTGGGGCTGCCGTGGTAACCCGCGTTCTACCCTTGCTACTTTAGCACCAAATAGGAAAGCCTCACTGTCTGCACCCGCTGCACTGCTCCTGGCGATGCTCGTCATGGCTCGCATCATCCATGTGCAGCGCGAGGTTGGCTTGGCGAACTTGGTGTATCCGCCTGCGAGGCGGTCTCAGGAGGCGGACTCGGGGGGCCGCTCCGCTAGAGGGCCTTGGGAGATCCTCGGCAAAGTGTCCCTTGCGAGGATCTTGCTTGATAAGCCTCAAAGATGGGCCATATTGGGCCCGTGCCACGCATTGCGTCCTGGGTTGCGGGCAGGCGGGCCTAGGTACCCCGGGTCCCAGAGCCTCGACAGTAGCCCCCAGGCCCGTAGCATGCATGATCCACCAATTGGAGGGGCGAAACGGCGCGGGGCCCTACCACCTGTGGGCTAGGTGTGACGCGTGCAGCTCGACGGGGCGAGGGATGCCCCACTTCCCCATGATGCCTTGGCAACTGCCCAGGCTGACATAAAGCCTGGGGGCGCCGCGCGGGGCCATTATCGCGCTCCTTGTCTTGCGCGTCCATCCTCCAGCTCCTTCCTTCTCGAGCAAGATTGCCCTCTCTTCACCAGGGATGCGTTGATCTCGCTCCACTCTGCCCTCATGGCCCCCGCGGGGAAGAAGGGTGCAGTGGCGGCGGCGAAGTCCTGAGCGGGGCTCGAGCTGGCCTTGGGTTGATCCATAGTGCTCAACCGCGAGGGGCTTGATAAGGTTCGCCTGATGATCACATCAGACTCCAACGAGTGGAGGAGGATGACGGTTTCGCCCGCCTCATATCCCCACACTGAACTGGAGGCCACCACCGTCACCATTTATGTTCCCACTATCTTGTCCGGCTTTCTCCCTCCATTCTCTGATTTCTTCAATGTCGTCCTCACGCATTATCAGCTGCATGCCCTGCACCTGGACCCGAAGCCCATCCTCCTCCTCTTGTCCTTCGCCTTCCTGTGTGAAGCCTTCATGGGTGTGGCTTCCTCGGTGGCGTCGCTCCGCACTTCTTCTGCCTTTGGTTGATCGCTGCTGACCAATGCTCCGGGTGAGTGTTGCTCCAGGCCGTGAGCGCGACGGCGGGCGAGGGCATCAACATGGTGATCAATCACGGGGCTGAGGGATTCAGATGGCAATGGATGTACGTGGATGTGGCTCATTTCAGCCCCTTGCTGTAGATCCCACTGTCTCTAGCGATTGTGAGCTCTGGATGGGGGTATGAAAGGCTTGATGACTCAAGGGTGTCGTGAGTCACGGCGAGGATGGTCGCCCTGAGGGCGGCGGGAGTTACAGTGACGATGGTGGCAAGGGAATTCCTCCGCCAGCGCATCGCTCCCCTCCAGCGTCACTACCGCCTCATGTGGACCTTCACCGGCCCAAGAGACACAATGCGCCTTCGAATAGGTCACTTGCCTCCCGATGCACTGAACAAGACACTCCGAGTCCTGACTAGCGAAGTGCCAAGCGAGCTCCCTGAAAAGGGGTTCCCCTATACAACTACACTAACAAGGAGGCCTTCATCGGGAAGATGACATATTTCATCAGCGGGGGTTGCTCCTTGAGGGCCAGGAGGGGCCTCAGGATAATCCCTTCCTGATGGTCCCAGGGCCGGCGAGCTTCACGGGCGCGGCGCCCTTGGTCACGGTGAAGGGGGTGGCGGCGAGGTGCCTCCTCAGGCTGCCCGGTGACATGTTGTTGTACCATCGGACTTGGGTGGCGCCACCTCAGCCGGGGGCGGGGTGACCGTGCCAGGTGTGGCAGACGGCGCGCAGAGCCCCAGGGCAGCGACCCCCAGGCCACGCACTCCTAGGGTGAGGGCCCGGTAGGAGAGTGATGCCAGCACACTACCAAAGACGCTGAAGAGGATGAAGTGGGTCGCCAAAGATGAGTAAGAGGTCCGCCTTCCCTTACCTCCTGTGCGGCAAACACCCCTAAGGTTTCCATCTTGCAGGTCCTCCCCATGCGAGGTAATGAAGGAGCCCCCGAGCAGAGCGGTAGCCTCCCCGTCGCCTGCCACGGGCGTGGGGCATTGGGAGGGCGTGGCTCGCCATGTCAGCCTGGCCCGCTATAGCCCACAACGACCCCACTCCCGCCCGCACAAATATATGACGACCGGTGAGTAAGCCCTAGTCAAACTCAGTCCGTACACACTTGACCTCTCCACTTCTCCGCAAAATCCACTTCATCTTCCGCTGCCCGCCATGTCCGATAGTGAATCCGACCTATCGGAGGAGGAGCTGGCGCTCCGCATTGCCCTCTGCCGGTCGCTGCTGGACCGGGGCATCGGCGACTGGCCGTGTAGGCAGCAGCAGCAGCTTCGCGGCACCCCACGCTTATCCGACGCGGTCCCTGCCCGACGGCACCCAGCACCACCTGCACCTGCCCCTCCAGGGTGCCGTCGGGTGCTATTGCCGGCGAAAACAAAGCCGGAGTCCGCGGTCCACGCGTATCACCTTGCAAAGAAGCGGGCAGCGAAGGCGGCTAACATCTGTGGATCCAACCGAGGATCGAGCAGATCCGTGCTACAACCACTTCTGCTGGTTAGCGACGACGACTAGGACCTCTGCACCGCCATCCGCCGCTCGTACATGTCCGTGGAGAAGAATGCTCGCCGTTGTCGCTGCAAAGATACGAAGGCGCTCCGCTTGGCGCTGGAGGAGTTGGAGCGGTTGGCGAGGCAGCAGGCGACAGCGGCGGAGAGAGCTTCACGGCTCCAGGAGGAGCAGAACCGCGAAGCCTGTCGCACGGCGGGCATCATCATCTCGTCAACCTCTTCCTCCACTTCAGACAGCGACGACGACGACGCGCTCGGAGCCACTAACGCCTACTGTTGGGGATATAACTACTGAGTATAAACCATCCAGAAGGGGTCGGGTTATGCTCATAAGTGATCGTCTACATTGAAGCCCATGAAGACGAAGACTATGGCGCTTTACTACAGAAGCTTAGAGGCCAAGAGCCCAATGGCGGATTAGGTCCCGTGTATGTAAACCGCCTTGAGATGTGTAACTTGTGTTGTAAGTTAGGGAAAGGAAGAAACCGAGCCAGACACTTGTACGAGCCGGCCTCGGGATTCTGTAGACCGGTCGGGCGTCAACCTATGTATAGAAAGGGATGACCCGGCGGCAGTTCAGGGACAAGAAACAACAACTCGAGAACTAGGCAAAGCGTATTTGCTCCCTGGTTATCAAGACCCCATCAATTCCACCACAAATGGATCGTAGGCTTTTACCTTTACCGCAAGGGGCCAAACCAGTATAAACTCCCCGTGTCCTTTGTTCGGTTTAACCCCTCTAAGCTAACCTAGTCGCGATGGCTCCACGACTAACTCCTCACACTAGGACATCTGACGTGATAATTCCACGACAGTTGATGCCCACCGTGGGGCTATCTCAAGATGGTTTCAATTTCTTGGAGGGCAAGTTCGAAGGGCTCAAGGGATATGCAGTGGGCTAGATGACTAAGAGTCATCGCGGCAAGCTCTACATCGACGATGCAGGCTGGGGCCCCGACGCCGGCTCAATCCAGTACGGGTACCGGGTCCCCTTCGGAGGAATTCATGTCTTCATCGGCAAGATCGGCGAACCGGTCCCTGAGCCGGACATCTTCACCGACCTCATCGAGACGGCTCAGCGTGCAAGCCCTGCCCGGGTTCAGCCTGCCATGAAGCGGGTGTTTGTAGGATTCATCTATGGTACCGAATCTGAACCGGTATCCGATGGTGAGACGGCCGTCTATTCCGATGGTGAGTCATCCACCGGTGAGACCGAGTCTTTGTATCAACTGCAGGATGGCCCGTTCAGGGGTTGTTCCGATGGCGGCAGTATTCCGGACCCCTTCGAACTGCCAAACCGGGTTGCAATCTTCATGGCTGGCACACAGCTCACGCCTCAATCTTCAATAGCGATGGCGATGATTTATGGATCGGCAGCCGGGGCAGGAGGCCCCGCGCGCCCGCTGGCTCAAGTCTTGTTCTGTTTGTTGGATGCTTTAGCAACATTGTTGACTATGGAGGTTAATCCGGATAATCGGGATGAGCATAATGCGGAGGTCAGAAAGTTGCGGGATTAGATAGCTTAGGCTAAGGACGACATGGCTGCTGAGGAGACCAGGATGGCCGAGGAGCGGGCCGCTTTGAATGCTCAAGCTCAGTGAGTTCATGCAGAGTCTTATCGGCTTATGTTGGATCAGAAAGCTTCAAACAAGGTGATGAGGAGGAGGCACCAGTCTTGTCTGCCACCGGTTTACGAAGCAAGGAATCTCTTTAATATGCCAGGAGCGGGCACCAGTAACCCGCCCGTGGTGAATCGGGTGGAAGCACCCAGGACAGGAGCACTGGATCAGCCGTGCACGATGGACCCGCCTCAGCAGAACCGTGATCCACCACAGTACGTGCCAATGCCACTAGGTCACTTTCCTACCCCTTAGGATAATATGATTGTTGCGACGTCAAGATTGGCCACTATTCCAATGGAAGGTGATTCCCCCGCGGCGGTTGAGACACGACGGGCTAGAGATTTACTCCAGACAGCAATGGTTCAGCAGCAGGCTTATTCATACAGTCAGGACAGGATTCACTCTACCCCTCGCCCAAGCCGGAGTTACAGCAGGCATGTTGAAGAGCCAGCTGTGTCAAGCAGTGGACGGAACCATATTCCGCCACGGAGGTCCAACCGGCAGGGGGAAGGAATGAAGCACAGGATGTAGTGGACCAAGGACGAGCGCGTCGAGGAGCCGGATTGACTGCGCAGGACGTGGAGTGTCAGCTTATGCCGGTTTGTGCAACTACTACAGTGGAGCCAGGAGTTGCTTTTACCACTTTGGAGGTACCATGTCTCACACCGGCACTACGTAATGTATGTTTGCCTAAAGACTTCTAGGGTCCTCGGAAGGTGCCCAATTACACTACTGATTTACACCTCGAGTCGTGGGTTGAAAGCTATGAGATGGCAATGGAGATGCTGGATGTGGATGGAGCGGCATGTGCTAAGCACTTCACTATGATGTTAGAAGGAACATCTCACACTTGGCTAAAGAGTTTACCACCTAATTCAATTAGGTCATGGGACGAATTGAAGTCCTGGTTTATCAGCAATTTCAAGGATACATGCAAGCAGCCAATGTCAATTGTGGATATGGCTGCTTGTATTCAAGGAGGGAATGAATCAACCACCCATTGGGTGCGCTGGGTTTCGGAGATTCTACATTCATCAGACCGCATCAATACAGATTCAGCAATTTTGACGTTGGAGGGCAATTGCAAGTTTAAGCCTTTGAAGTTGAAGTTGGGACGACTCAAGCATCACTTCTATGATATGGGAACACTCATGGGGGCTCTGGTTAAGTATGCTGACTCTGATTGTACCAAGGATCCCTAATCTGATGAGGAAAAGCCGGGGAAGGGAAAGAAGAGCGGCAACACCAAGGGGCAGCAGCCTAATCCGGTGGGCCACGGCAACAATGGTAAGCGTAAAGCGGACAGCTCAGATTTTGTGGCTAACACCAATGTGCAGGGTAATACTCAATGTCGTAAGGGTAAACCGCCCTAGCGGGGTGGAGGTATGAATCTGGAGCGCCTGTTGAACCAGCCTTGCCCAAAGCATGGGACGAAGGAGATTCCAGCCACGCACCTCTGGAAGGATTGTTTCATTATGCGAGAGTTCAAAAACTTTGATCTTTTCTGATATGATCAGGGTCCACCTGGCGGTTCAGGGCCTGGATCTCATGGGTCGGGTTACGGCGGTTGTGGTTCAAGCTCAGGATTCCAGGGCAATTAGGGCAATCAGAAGAACCAGGGTGGTTATAATCAGCAGAATAATCAGGGGAATCAGCAACAGTCGGGTTATCAGAGTCACCTGAAGCAACTGAATAGTGGGCAATATCATGTTTTCACCACTAGCTTGTGCAAGCGTGATCAGAAGCTTCACAAAAGGGCAGTTAACGTTTTTGAACCGGTAGTGATCCGTTACTTATGTTGGTTCGAGCAGCCCATTGTATGGAGCAGAGAGGATCATCCGCCCCGGGTTGATAATCCAGGTCACCTGGCTTTGGTGGTGGCGCCTTAGGTTGGGGGTTATAAGTTCACGAAGGTGCTCTTGGATGGAGGGAGCAGTATCAACATTCTGTATTATGAAACCTTCCGTCGCATGGGATTGACGGATAAGAATCTTAAACCGTCAAACACTATTTTTCATGGGGTAGTACCAGGTAAATCAGCGTACCCAGTTGGTAAGATAAATCTGGAGGTTGTATTTGGAGATGACCGTGATTCCAGGTCAGAAACCTTAACCTTTGGGGTGGTGAAAATCCAGAGCCCATATCATGCCCTGTTTGGTCGACCGGCTTATGCAAGGTGCATGGCAAGGCCCTGTTATGTTTATCTACAGCTCAAAATGCGAGGTCATAAGGGGACCATTACGGTACATGGGAGTCGTAAGATCTCTTTGGACTGCGAAGAGGGTGATGCGGCTTATGCTGAATCGGTTTGTGTGGCAGAAGAGTTGAAGTTCTACAAGGACAATGTTGATCCGGTAGAGATGACTCCTCTGAAGAAGCCCACCACAGAGCATGACCCAACCCTGAAGTTTAAACCAGCTGATGAGACTAAGCTGGTTGATTTTGTTCCTGGCAATTCATCCAAGCAGTTTAGTATTAGCACTAATCTGGATCCGAAATAGGAAAACGCGCTCATCGAGTTCATCCATGAGAACCGGGACATCTTTGCATGGAAGCCTTCTGACATGCCAGGTGTACCGAAGGAACTCGCTGAGCACAATCTCAATATTGATCCCAAGTTTAAACAGATCAAGTAGTTTCTTCATCGCTTCAACGAAGAAAGGCGTAAGGCTATTGGTGAGGAGGTAGCCCGGCTTTTGGCGGCTTGGTTTATCATTGAGGTTCTTCATCCGGAGTGGTTGGCTAATCCGGTACTGGTGGTTAAGAAGAATGGCACTTGGTGCATGTGTGTGGACTACACGGACTTGAACAAGGTTTGTCCGACCGATCCTTTTGCTCTCCCTTGTATTGATCAGATCATTGATGCTACGACGGGTTGTGAGTGTTTGAGTTTCTTAGATGCTTATTCTAGTTATCATCAGATCAAGATGGTAGTTAAGGACCAGGAGAAAATAGCTTTTATAACTCCCTTTGGAGCCTTCTGCTATGTGTCTATGCCCTTTGGGCTCAAGAGTGCCTAGGCGACTTATCAGCGATGTGTGCAAAATTGTCTTCATACTCAAATTGGGCGCAATGTTCATGCTTATGTGGACGATATTGTGGTAAAGTCCAGGAAGAAGGAGACACTGATAGATGACTTGAAGGAGACCTTTGACAATCTTTGGGTTTATAAGATGATGCTCAATCTGGCCAAGTGTGTTTTCGTTGTTCCGGCAGGCAAGCTCTTAGGTTTTCTGGTGTCTAACAGGGGCATTGAGGCTAATCCAGAAAAGATCAAGGCTATTATGTCTCTGGCTAAACCGGCGTGTGTCAACGATGTTCAATGTCTAGCGGGTCGTATTGCAGCCCTAAGTCGGTTTATCAGCAGGTTGGGAGAGAAGGCGATCCCTCTGTATCAGATGTTGAAGAAGATAGATAATTTTGTCTGGAGTGATGCTGCTAATGCGGCGTTTGAGGACTTGAAGAAGCAGTTGGTTGAATCGCCGGTTCTTGCTGCTCCGGTCGATAAGGAGTCATCGTTGTTATATGTGGCTGCTAACGCCCGGGCCGTCAGTGTGGCTATTGTGGTCGAGCGCAAGGAAGCTGGGAAGGAATATCCGGTTCAAAGGCCGGTTTATTATATCAGTGAAGTGCTCATTGAGTCGAAGCAAAGATATCCGCATTGGCAGAAGCTCGTGTATAGGGTTTTCATGGCAAGTCGGAAGCTTAAGCAATACTTTCAGGGCCATCCCATTGATATGTCTCCAACGTATCTATAATTTTTGATTACTCCATGCTACTTTGTCTACTGTTTTGTGTAGGTATGAGGGACTTGTGCGTGATCTCCTACTGGATTGATACCTTGGTTCTCAAAAACTGAGGGAAATACTTACGCTACTTTACTGCATCATCCTCTCCTCTTCGGGGAAATCCAACGCAGTGCTCAAGAGGTAGCAAGAAGAATTGCTGGCGCCATTGCCGGGGACCTCGCCCAAAGGTCAACTATACCAAGTACCCATCACAATCCCTATCTCTCGCATTACATTATTTGCCTCTTGTTTTCCTCTCCCCCACTTCACCGTTGCCGTTTTATTCGCCCTCTCTTTCCCAATCTCCTCCTCTCTTTCTCTTTTGCCTTTTTCTCGTTTCCCTTTGCTTGTGTGTTGGATTACTTGTTGCCATGGCACAAGATAATACCAAATTGTGTGATTTCTCGAATACCAATAATAATGATTTCCTTAGTACTCCGATTGCTCCTCTTAATAATGATGAGTCTTGTGAAATCAATACTACTTTGCTGAATCTTGTTATGAAAGATCAATTCGTCGGCCTTCCTAGTGAAGATGCCGCTACTCATCTAAACAATTTTGTTGATTTGTGTGATATGCAAAAGAAGAAAGATACGGATAACAATATTGTCAAATTGAAGTTATTTCCGTTTTCACTTAGAGATCGTACTAAAATTTGGTTTTCGTCTTTGCCTAAAAATAGTATTGATTCTTGGAACAAGTCCAAAGATACTTTTATCTCTAAATATTTTCCTCCCGCTAAGATCATCACTCTTAGGAACGATATCATGAATTTTAAACAACTTGATCATGAGCATGTTGCCCAATCTTGGGAAAGAATGAAATTGATGCTTCACAATTGCCCTACTCATGGTTTGAATTTATGGATGATCATACAAAAATTTTATGCCGGATTAAATTTTGCTTCTAGAAATCTTTTAGACTCGGCCACGGGAGGCACATTTATGGAAATTACGTTAGGAGATGCTACAAAATTGCTTGACAATATTATGGCTAATTATTCTCAATGGCATACTGAAAGAACTTCTAGTAAAAAGGTGCATGCTATAGGGGAAATCAATGTTTTGAGTGAAAAGATGGATGAACTTATGAAGATGTTTGCTACTAAAAATACTTCTCTTGATCCCAATGATATGCCTTTATCTACTTTCATTGAGAATAATAATGAACCTATGGATGTGAATTTTGTTGGAAGGAATAGTTTTGGAAATAACGCGTATAGAGGGAATTTTAATCCTAGGCCTTATCCTAGTAATCCTTCTAATAATTATGGAAATTCCTACAACAACTCTTATGGAAATTTTAATAAGATGCCCTCTGAATTTGAGAGTAGTGTTAAAGAGTTTATGAATTCACAATAGAATTTTAATGCCTTGCTTGAAGAAAAATTGCTTAAAGTTGATGATTTGGCTAGGAACGTTGATAGAATTTCTCTTGAAATTGATTCTTTAAAGCTTAGATCTATTCCTCCTAAGCATGATATCAATAAGTCTCTCAAAGCTATGAGAATTTCCATTGATGAGTGCAAGGAAAGAACCGCTAGGATGCGTGCTTCCAAAGATGCCTTTATTAAAGCGTGTTCTTCCGATTCCTATGAAAATCAAGATGAAGATCTAAAAGTTATTGATGTGTCCCCCATTAAATATTTGTTTTGAAATATGAATCTTGATGAATCTGAATATGATCTTCCTTTACCTAGAAGGCGTCCTAAGAATTCTGAGTTTCTAGATCTTGATGATGAAATTGATGAAACTGGAATTGAAAGAAATAAAATTCTTGATGTTGTTAAACCCACTATTTTGGATCTCAAGGAATTTAATTTTGAAAATTGCTCTTTGATTGGTTGTATTTCCTTGTTGCAATCCGTGCTAGATTCTCCTAATGCTTATAGTCAAAATAAGGCCTTTACCGAACACATTGTTGATGCCTTGATGCAATCTTATGAAGAAAAACTTGAGTTGAAAGTTTCTATCCCTAGAAAACTCTATGATGAGTGGGAACCTACTATCAAAATTAAAATTAAAGATTATGAGTTTCATGCCTTGTGTGATTTGGGGGCTAGTGTCTCCACTATTTCCAAAACTTTGTTTGATTTGCTAGATTTCCGTGACTTTGAAGATTGCTCTCTAAATTTGCATCTTGCGGATTCCACTATTAAAAAGCCTATGGGAAGAATTAATGATGTTCTTATTGTTGCCAATAGGAATTATGTGCCCGTAGATTTTATCGTTCTTGATATAGATTGCAATCCTTCATGTCCTATTATTCTTGGTAGACCTTTCCTTAGAACGATTGGTGCGATTATTGATATGAAGGAAGGGAATATTAGATTCCAATTTCCCTTGAAAAAGGGTATGGAACACTTCTATAGAAAGAAAATAAAACTACCATATGAATCTATCATGAGAGCCACCTATGGATTGCCTACCAAAGATGGCAAAACTTAGATCTATCTTCGCTTTTATGCCTAGCTAGGGGCGTTAAACGATAGCGCTTGTTGGGAGGCAAACCAATTTTATTTTGTGTTCTTTGTTTTTGTTCCTGTTTAGTGCTAAATTTTGTTTATACTTTCTGTTTAGATGTGGTTTTGTGTTTTAATTAGTGTTTGTGCCAAGTAGAACCTATAGGATAAGCTATGATGATAGTTGACTTGATTCTGCTGAAAAACAGAAACTTTGTTCTCACGAGAAGAAATTCAATAAATCACAGGAACGCGATTTTGCATTGATTATTTTTGCTGATGTTGAATAAAAAAATTGTCTAGTGCTTACTATTTTGTAGGATTTTTTAGAGTTCCAGAAGTTTGCGTTAGTTACAGATTGCTACAGACTGTTCTGTTTTTGACAGATTCTGTTTTTCGTGTGTTGTTTGCTTATTTTGATGAATCTATGGCTAATAAGTTAGTTTATAAACCATAAGGAAGTTGGAATACAGTAGGTTTAACACCAATATAAATAAATAATGAGTTCATTATAGTACCTTGAAGTAGTCTTTTGTTTTCTTTCACTAATGGAGCTCACGAGATTTCTATTGAGTTTTGTGTTGTGAAGTTTTCAAGTTTTGGGTGAATTCTTTTGATGGATTATGGAACAAAGAGTGGCAAGAGCCTAAGCTTGGGGATGCCCATGGCACCCCCAAGATAATCCAAGGACACCAAAAGTCAAAGCTTGGGGATGCCCCGGAAGGCATCCCGTCTTTCGTCTACTTCCATCGGTAATTTACTTGGAGCTATATTTTTATTCACTACATGATATGTGTTTTGCTTGGAGCGTCTTTATTATTTGTGTCTTTGCTTGTTAGTTTGCCACAATCATCCTTGCTGTACACACCTTTTGAGAGAGCCATACCTGATTAGGAATTTGCTAGAATACTCTATGTACTTAACATATATCTTTTGAGCTTGATAGTTTTGCTCATAGTGCTTCACTTATATCTTTTGAGCTTGATAATTTTTACTCTAGTGCTTCACTTAGATCTTTAAGAGCACGGTGGTGGATTTGTTTTAAAGAAACTATTGATCTCTCATGCTTCACTTAGATTATTTTGAGAGTTGTTAATAGCATGGTAATTTTCTTAAAGTTAATATACTTGGTATTCAAGATTTGTGAAACTTTCTTTTGAGTGCGTTGAATACTAAGATAAGTTTGATGCTTGATAATTGTTTTGAGATATGGAGGTGATAATATTAAAGCAATGCTAGTAGGGGTAATTATGAATTTAAAGAATGCTTGCATTGAAGTTTGTGATTCCCGTAGCATGCACGTATGGTGAACCGCTTGTGATGAAGTTGGAGCACAATCTTATTTATTGATTGTCTTCCTTATGAGTGGCAGTCGGGGATGAGCGATGGTCTTTTCCTACCAATCTATCCCCCTAGGAGTATGCGTTTAGTGCTTTGGTTTTTTGATGACTTCTAAATTTTTGCAACAAGTGCATGAGTTCTTTTGATTAATGTTGAGTCCATGGATTATATGCACTATCACCCTTCCACCATTGCTAGCCTCTCTAATACCGCGCACTTTTCGCCGGTATCATACACCCACCATATACCTTCCTCAAAACAGCCACCATACCTACCTATTATGGCATTTCCATAGCCATTCCGAGATATATTGCCATGCAACTCTCCACCGTTCCGTTCATATGACACACATTACTTTTGCCATATTGCTTTTTGCATGAACATGTAGTTGACATTGTATTTGTGACAAGGCCACCTTCATAATTTTCATACATGTCGCTCTTGATTCATTGCATATCCCGGTACACCGCCAGAGGCATTCATATAGAGTCATATCTTGTTCTAAGTATCGAGTTGTAATTGTTGAGTTGTAAGAAAAAATAAAAGTGTGATGATCATCATTATTAGAGCATTGCCCAGTGAGGAAAGGATGATGGAGACTATGATTCCCCCATAAGTCGGGATGAGACTCCGGACTTTATGAAAAAAAGGAGTGGCCAACAAAAAGAAAAAAAAAGAAAAAAAGAGAAAGGCCAAATAAAAAATAAAAAAAGAGAGAAAAAGAGAGAAGGGACAATGCTACTATCCTTTTTACACACTTGTACTTCAAAATTAAGCACCATGATCTTCATGATAGAGAGTCTCATATGTTGTCACTTTCATATACTAGTGGGAATTTTTCATTATAAAACTTGGCTTGTATATTCCAATGATGGGCTTCCTCAAAAGTGCCCTAGGTCTTCTTGAGCAAGCAAGTTGGATGCACACCCACTTAGTTTCTTTTGTTGAGCTTTCATATACTTATGACTCTAGTGCATCCGTTGCATGGCAATCCCTACTCACTCACATTGATATCTATTGATGGGCATCTCCATAGCCCGTTGATACGCCTAGTTGATGTGAGACTATCTTCTCCTTTTTTGTCTTCTCCACAACCACCATTCTATTCCACCTATAGTGCTATGTCCATGGCTCACGCTCCTGTATTGCGTGAAAGTTGAAAAAGATTGAGATTTCTAAAGTATGAAACAATTGCTTGGCTTGTCATCGGGGTTATGCATGATTAAATACTTTGTGTGATGAAGATAGAGCATAGCCAGACTATATGATTTTGTAGGGATAACTTTCTTTACCCATGCTATTTTGAGAAGACATGATTGCTTTGATTAGTATGCTTGAAGTATTACTACTTTTATGTTAATATAAACTTTTGTCTTGAATCTTTCGTATCTGAATATTCATGTCACAATTAAGAAGATTCACATTGAAATTATGCCAAAGTATCACTCCGCATCAAAAATTCTTTTTTATCATTTACCTACTCGAGGACGAGCAGGAATTAAGCTTGGGGATGCTTGATACGTCTCCAACGTATCTATAATTTTTGATTACTCCATGCTACTTTGTCTACTGTTTTGGACTATATTGGGTTTTATTTTCCACTTTCATATTATTTTTGGGAATAACCTATTAACCGGAGGCCCAGCCCAGAATTGTTGTTTTTTGCCTATTTCAGTATTTCGAAGAAACATAATATCAAACGGAGTCCAAACGGAATAAAACCTTCGGGAACGTGATTTTCTCACCGAACGTGATCCAGGAGACTTGGACCCTAATCCAAGAAGTGCCAGAGGCTGTCACGAGGGTGGAGGGCACCCCCCCTGGGCGCGCCCCCTGCCTCCTGGGCCCCTCGAAGCTCCACCGACGTACTCCTTCCTCCTATATATACCTAGGTACCCCCGTCAGATCAGATACGGAGCCAAAAACCTAATTCCACCGCCGCAACCTTTTGTATCCGCGAGATCCCATCTTGGGGCCTGTTCCGGAGCTCCGCCATAGAGGGCATCTACCATGGAGGGCTTCTACATCAACATCATAGCCTCTCCAATGAAGTGTGAGTAGTTTACTTCAGACCTTCGGGTCCATAGTTATTAGCTAGATGGCTTCTTCTCTCTTTTTGGATCTCAATACAATGTTCTCCCCCTCTCTTGTGGAGATCTATTTGATGTAATCTTCTTTTTGCAGTGTGTTTGTTGAGACCGATGAATTGTGGGTTTATGATCCAGCTTATCTATGAACAATATTTGATTCTTCTCTGAATTCTTTTATGTATGATTGAGTTATCTTTGCAAGTCTCTTTGAATTATCCGTTTGGTTTGGCCAACTAGATTGGTAGTTCTTGCAATGGGAGAAGTGTTTAGCTTTGGGTTCAATCTTGCGGTGTCCTTCCTCAGTGACAGAAAGAGTTGCAAGGCACGTATTGTATTGTTGCCATCGAGGATAACAAGATGGGGTTTTAATCATATTGCATGAATTTATCCCTCTACATCATGTCATATTACTTAAAGCGTTACTCTGTTTTACTTAATACTCTAGATGCATGCTGGATAGCGGTCGATGAGTGGAGTAATAGTAGTAGATGCAGAATTGTTTCGATCTACTTGCTTTGGACGTGATGCCTATATACATGATCATACCTAGATAATCTCATAATTATTCGCTTTTCTATCAATTGCTCAACAGTAATTTGTTCACCCACCGTAGAATACTTATGCTCTTGAGAGAAGCCACTAGTGAAACCTATGGCCCGCGGGTCTATTCTCATCATATCAATCTATATCACTTTATTTACTTGCTTTGTTTTTACTATGCCTTTTACTTTTTACTTTGCATCTATCTATCAAAAATACCAAAAATATTATCTCTATCATATCTCACTCTCGTAAGTGACCGTGAAGGGATTGACAACCCCTAAGCGTTGGTTGTGAGTTGCTATCGTTTTGTGTAGGTACGAGGGACTTGTTTGTGATCTCCTACTGGATTGATACCTTGGTTCTCAAAAACTAAGGGAAATACTTACGCTACTTTACTACATCATCCTCTCCTCTTCGGGGAAATCCAACGCAGTGCTCAAGAGGTAGCACCCATCACAGTGGTCAGTTCTGCTCCTTTGGGAGATATAATCTAGAATAGAGAGGCAACTGGCTGGATTGCTACATGGGCTATTGAGCTTGGATCACACGGGTTGAAATATATGCCTCAGACAGCTATCAAGTCCCAGGCCCTTGTGGACTTCATCAATGACTGGATAGAGTTGCAGGCACTGGAAGACAAACCGGATAACACATACTGGACTATCCACTTTGATGGGTCCAGGAAATTGGAGGGCTCGGGGGCTGGAGTTGTCCTTACTTCCCCTCGAAGTGATGTTTTCTGCTTAATGTTTCCTTGTACTAACAATGCAGCTGAGTACGAGGCCTTGCTCCATAGTCTTCGAGTGGCTAAGGAAATGAACTTAAGCCGGGTACGATGCTTTGGGGACTCTGATCTGGTGGCTCAGCAAGTTTCAGGTACTTGGGATTCTAAGGATCCACTGATTGCGGCTTATCGACGAGAGGTGGATATTGTTGCTGGTCACTTCAAGGGTTATCAGGTTGAGCACATTGATCGGTGCAAAAATGAAGCGACAGATGTTTTAAGCCGGCTGGGATCTCAACATAAACCGGTGTCGCGCAATACCTTTCTGGATGTCTTGCATAACCCGTCAGTTAAGTTGACTACAGAGGAGGACCTGGCTATTCCTGATCCGGAGGCATAGTTGGTGGCTGCTCTACATATTATTCCGGATTGGACGGTTCCATATTTGGCGTATATGAACCGGGGCGAGATACCAAAAGATGAAGTTTTGGCCAGACAGATAATCCGACGATCCAAGTCCATGGTTATTCACAATGGCGAGTTACATCACTGCAGTGTCTTGGGTGTGTTCCAGCGTTGTGTTTCTCCCGAAGATGGCCGTGAGATTTTGCGTGAGATCCATGAAGGATACTGTGGTCACCATGTCGGTTCAAATTCATTGGTTGCTAAGGCTTTTCGTCAAGGCTTCTATTGGCTGACGGCTCATGCTGATGCTGAGGACTTAGTGAACAGGTGCGACGACTATCAGAAATTCTCATGCCGAGCTCATGTTCCGGCCCAGGAGCTAAGGATGATTCCAATCACTTGGCTGTTTGCCACTTGGGGGCTTGATATGGTAGGACCTTTTAAACGATCCAAAGATAAGAAGACCCACCTATTGGTGGCAGTGGATAATTTCACTAAATGGGTTGAGGTGGAGCCAGTAAGCAAGTGTGATGCAGCCACGGCGGTTCAATTCATGAAGAAGGTGATCTTCCATTTTGGTTTTCCGCACATCATCATCACAGATAATGGCACGAACCTCTCCAAAGGTGAGATGGAGGACTTCTGTCAAAGAGAGCACATCCGGCTTGATGTGTCATCAGTGGCCCACCCCCAGTCTAATGGTCAAGCTGAGAGAGCTAATCAGGAAATCTTGAAGGGTATCAAGCCCTGGCTTATGGTTCCCTTGAAAAGGACGTCGGGTTGTTGGGTGGAGGAATTACCTTCTATGTTATGGATTATAAACACCACCCCCAATCGATCTACGGGTTATACACCTTTCTTCATGGTTTACGGGGCAGAGGCGGTACTCCCAAGTGATATTTGTCATGACTCGCCCCGGGTTGCCAATTATGTTGAAGCGGACAACGAGCAAGCACGTCAAGAAGCACTGGACTTGTTAGATGAAAAACGGGACATGGCGTTGGCTCGTTCGGCGGTTTATCAACAAGACCTACGGTGGTATCACATCTGTCGGGTTAAAACAAGAACCTTTCAAGAAGGCGACTTAGTGCTCCGGCTCATCCAGGATCAGACCGATATGCACAAGTTATCCCCATCTTGGGGAAGGCCCCTTTGTGGTCAGCAAGAATCTGCACAACGGATCATACTACCTCATCGATGTTCGAGAGCACAAAGTCTCACGCAAATTGGAGGAGGAGACCCGTCAGCCGTGGAACATCGCTCATCTTCGGCCTTACTACACCTGAGCCATAGGCTCCTATTATGTACATTTTTTGACAATTTATATATTATGATCAATATAATAAACCGGCATCCTTGCTAAACGCAAGGCCTCTACCGTTTTTCCAATATTTCTTGGTTACATGGGGGCTTCAGCTGACAAAGCGGAGTTCTGTCCATTAATCCGGCTATCACGCCACAACAAAGCTTGGGAGCTTCACACCCAAGGGTCCAAAGAGAGTCTTGTTGCTAAGCACAGCTCAAACATAGGCACCCATAGAGCACAACTCACAAAGTTACTTGGGGGCTCTTTGTGCAAAGCAACAAAGAGTTTGAAATGACCCTTATAATAGGCTATCGAGCCAGGCTTGGAAGCCGGGTGTATTCACCTAAAACCCCAGGTTAATCTGCCTTCATCAAGTAAGCCACTCCGTCTAGGTAAACCTGGTATGACCCACCGAACGTTTCACAAGTCAATCTAATATAGACCCTGAACTTGTCAAAGTTAAAATGATGATTGGTTCATGTGAGGTCCATCTTAAAAGGCTTTGCGAAATGGTTTAACTCAGCGGCCTAGCAGCCCATGAAAAGCCTCGAATTTGGGCCTGGCAGCCCTTGAAAAGCCTCGACTACAAGATTTCATTTGTCTTTGACTATCAAGTCTTTTCTCTTTTGATAAAGTTTTATGCTAAACTAGTGTCTATTGACCCGGCATGACTATAAGTCATCAAATTAAACCAATGTTTGTTAACCCGGCTTGGCTTTCAGCTACAAGTTGTTAGACCACATTCAATTATAAACCGGTGATTGTTAACCCAGTCTGGCATTGACTATACATCGCCAGGATGATAATCTAGTGTTTATCATAACCCGACATGGCTTCAGTTTAAACCAGCAAAGCATGGTGAGGAGTTATCAGCACTCCAGATTTGGGTTATCACCCTTACTACAATCAAGTTGGTAAACCAACAATATGATTCAATATCACAGGTATGATCTATTTCATATTTTGATATCCTTGTAGCCTTGGTTATAAACCGGGCTTTATATTGGGCATTATGACCCGTCCGGCGGTAAACCGCTAGGACAATTTTTTATGTGCAGAAACAGGATTGCATGAAATTGCTAAGGCACATAAGCAAGCACAACAACAATCATGATGGATTAAACAGTCTAATGCAGCAGTGCACGATGGCAGTAGATCAAAGTATTTCAACTAGCCTGTTACAAGGCGCTTTGATGCCCAAAAGAATAATTGTTTGTTGCACAGAATGTAATCTGCGGAAATAAAGCCGGTTGCCGGATTATGGTTCGTCACCAGGCTGACGTGAAGTTGATGGATTGTCTTGTGCCGGTTCACCCTCCTCCTCCCCACCTAGTGGCTGGAAGTCAATGGTTGCCAGGTCAATCCCAGTTAAAGCTCGGAAGACAGCTTCGTTGCTTATAAGATTGGACGGTTTAACATCAGGGGCATAAGTGTGCTTACGGATTGGCGGGATAAGATTATGTAGTTCATACACAGATGCATCAATCTGTTTGTTGTCCGCATCATAAATCGACCGGTGGAAGGACAAGTCAGTTTCCTCGGCTAGTTTGCTTGCAAGAGGACGCATTTCCTTCGTCAGAGCCTTGAGGGCGTCATTATCAAAATCTGAATCGTCTTCTTTTTGGCTGGGATAGCTGTTTCCAATGTCTTTTGTATCAAGATCAGCTATCCAGGCTTCTGCACCAGCTCTCGCAGCTGACCTCTTTACTTCCTCAAGATGAGCAGGAGTCATGGATAACATGGCCAATGTTTCCTTGATCAAAGTGGGGGACGGTTTATTATATGAGGTTGTGCAGATGACCCGCTGAGCGTCGGTATACAGTTGTTCTATCAAAGTATAGGCCGCTTTCAATTTCTTGCACATATCCAAGCCAAGATGAGCAACGCGACTACCTGCAACGCTTTAAGAAATTGTTGTTATACCGGCAGTTTCAAAGATGTTTAAGAAAAGCTCATGAAGAGAGTACTTACCAAAGACAGCAGAAGTCATAGCGTTGATTTGCCGCTTCAGGCCAGTCAGTTCTTCAGTCACCAGTTTAAGTGTCGCTTCAGCATCCTCTGCCCGCTTTACCAGAGTTGCTTTCTCAACATCCCAGTTAGCCCGGTCATTTTTTAAATCCTCCTTCAATTTCTCCATGGAGGCCAAGGTTCTAGTCAGCTCGTCTTTTGCCTTGGATTCCTCTGCTTGCTGGGACTTGATGTTTTCCTGCAGATCGACGAGTTGGGATTCTTTCTTCTTCAGATCATCCTGCAAAGGACATTCAATAAATTGGTAGTGCATATTTGAAGTCCCAAGCATATAACAAGTTATGCACTTGGCACTTGGGGGCTAATGCCTATCATTTCTTATCAACAATATGGATAAGTCCCAAGGCTCAATACAAGTATTAATCTTGGCACTTGGGGGCTAATGCTTAATTGATCAGATAAACCGGATGTGAAGGAATTCAACAAGGATAAGATTTACAACAGGAAGTACCGGTTCATCTTGAAGAGATAAACCGTCCCTTGGGGGATACACAGTTGAAGTCTTTCTTATCAAAGTCCTGGTTCATCTTGAAGAGATAAACCGGCCCTTGGGGCTACACTGGAGTTGATATAAAGCAAAAGGAAGAAAAATTTATGAAACGTTCGAACAGGAATTACCTCATAGCGCTCCTTCATCAAGTTGACTAAACCGGCCTCATAATCACGACTTGTGTACAGGTGGTTTAGATATCCAGAGTGGAGTTTCTGAGCATTGAGGTGAGCACAACTGGATAAATCTGTTTTCCACTTGCCCTTATCCACGGCAGAGAATTCTTCCTTGGCACTATGCTTTGATAAAGCGACAGGATTGCTAGGAGCAGTGTGACCCAAACCGGTAATCAAAACATCATCTGTGGTGCCATCAACAGTCTTTGATGGGATTGACAGTTTGTCAGATGTTCTTGTCAAGCTTAGCAGATCGACAGATGGGCTTGGCGGATTAGCAGCTTGGCCGGTTGGGTTTATTTCTCCTGTTTCGGCAAAAGTGTCTTGATCTTGAGGTACCAGATCTTCTAGAGAAGCATCAACATTTGGATCATGAGCCTCGGGGGTCTTCTCTGGTTCAAGGACCTGGTTTTCATCAGTTGGTTTATTCATCTTAGCTCTCTTGCTAAGTCTGGCTTTGGCACTAAAGAAAGCAGATGCAGAAGTCAGTACGATAAACTGGTGCAAGGCATAAAAAGGTTAAAAGTGTAATATGCTTACCCAGGTACAGTCTTGAGGGGAGGCATTTGTGTGGCTGATGATTCGCTGGAGGGTGAATTGGAGGTACCCTGATAATTTGAATCAGACGGATTAACAGGGCATCGGAAGTAACCCACCTTGGGATAAGATGTATTAGAAGTACAAGAGACCTCTGGACGGCGTTTTCGAACCGGGGTGTCCGGTAAACCGGAGGAAGTAACTTGTTGGCCACTATGCCAGGTCGTGCGACGAGCTTCATGTTGCTATGTCTTCAAAGAAAAGTGCGGATCCAAATAAGCAAGAGGATGTGAACGTTTTACTTTCCAGACTGCGCGATGGAGTTTTTGTACTGGCACATGACCTGAATCGGAAGAAAGGGAAATTACCTCTACATTTTCAGTGCGGCTGGCTTCCGCATCATCCTGATAATGATCATTGTCAATAAGGTGCATGAAAAATGAACCAAGAGAATCAATTTCTACCTCTGATTCCGAGTCATCAACATCTTCGGCCGGATCAGGGGACTCGGCGGTTCTCTTCTTTGCTGGCCTCTTTGTGACCTTGGTCTTAACACGAGGTGCTCTCACCGGTTTGTCTTGTGGCTTTGCCGACTTGTCTTGAGGTTTCCTCTTCCAAAATGGATCATTGCCCTGCAAAGATAAACAGAAGGCCATCAGAAAGTGTCAGAAGGGGGGCAGATTAAAGCAGAAAGATGCAATTCTTACAGCTGGCGGTTTGTTGGGGGCATAAAAGGGACGCAGCCCAGTTTTGCTGCACTCAGATATCGGTTCATCCAACATCTTTTTGACAGCTTCAGTAATCTCTTCATCAGTTAACTGCATATCAGTGTGTCGTTGAGGGTCGTTGACATTCCCAGAATATTCACACATTAACCCAGCGCGACGGCTTAAGGGCAAGATACTCCACGAAACCCAGGAACGGACAAGCTCAATACCGGTTAAATCGTTTCCCATAAAAGCCCGGATCTTAGAAATCTGTGGTGCATATTTTGATCGTTCCCTCACGGTAATCCGTTGAGGCAATGGATGTTCATTGCTGAGCCGGTGAGCACGATAACCTGGCACAGGATTTTCATCATCAGGAGCAGTATTCTGGTAGTAAAACCACGTCTGATTCTAGTCCTTAGGGTGGCTGTGATGTTTGGCATGAGGAAAATTGACTTCTTTACTTTTCTGAATCGACACCCCGCCAAGTTAAGTATTGGGGTCGTCGGTAAATTCAGTATGGCAGTTCAAGTGAAAGAAGTCTCCGAAAAATTCAACGGTCGGTTCTTGCAAGTAAGCCTCACAAAACACTTGGAAATTGCAAATGTTGGACACAGAGTTCGGTCCAATGTCTTGAGGGCGGAGTTGGAAGCTGGCAAGTACATCACGGAAATGTTTTGATCCAGGAGGGCTAAACCCGCGGTCCAGATGATGTACAAACACAACTACTTCTCCATCTTGAGGTTCAGGAGGATTCTCAGTACCCGGGACTCGCTAGTGGATGTTTTCTTTGCTAGCTAAAGGGCCAGTCAAAACATACCTAGTCAGTTGCTCTTCCGTAACCCGGGAGGGAACCCAATTGCAAGCGGAGAACTGTTTGGCCATTGTTGATGACAAGCTATAAAGAAGATTAAAAGTTGGTTCATGGTTCAGGGCAGGTATGTATAAACCGGCGTCGGGCTGGGGGAAGAAATCAATCAGAGCATATGTACACGTCCAACTGGATACTGATGTTAAGGTAAAGTTGGCGGTTTAAGAGAGGGCTAATGGTACCTGGCGGATTATCAGTTTCTAAAGGTTAAACCGCCTACAGTGGTATGGAAGAAACAGATCTGAAAATTACTAAATGCTGCAGAAACAGGTTTCATAGGCTAAAGTTATAATTATGGATCTAGCATAGTTCAGAAAAAGGAAAAAACTCAAAGCCTAAAGTGGCGACAGCAGAACAACAAAGGTCCAGATGGGATCTGCTCACGGTCGACGGGATGCTATGGTGAGGAAAAATAAACTATAGCTTCGGCCGCACGGGGAAGATACCAAATTCATCAAGAGAAGATGTGACAGTAAGGTCAAGCAATGAACACCGATGAACGCTGATGAACACTGACGGATATATGAAACCCTAATGCAGATCTACGATTGAAAGAGAAGAGAAATTACCAGCTTCACAGGAGCAGCGGAGAGGTGCCGCAGTTTTCTGGTGCGTTCAGGTTGATGCAGCGGCCAGGGTTGGTGCAGAGTTGAAGGTTGAGGGCGGCGGAGGAGCTCCAGGGCTCGGGCGACGCAAGGTTGAAGACGAGGCGAAGAGGCACGAAAGGGGAGAAAAGAAAAGGGGCCTCTGGTCCTATTTATAAGGCGAATGGATAAAATAGCAGGAGCGGGAATCGAGGAGCCCAAAACGGAGAATGGGACACAACTGTCGCCTCGGTCTTCGGAGGTCAATTAATAAAGGGAAGTATTTATGGGTTTTTATACGCAGATGACATCATGGCGGTTTATGGCGATTCCAGAAGATGACGTCACGGTGGTTTACAGGCATAAACACGAAGATGCTCAAGACGAAATTTCTTTAAATTGAAGATTGACATGAACAGGTTCAAATCAATCTCGGGCCTAATGTTGGGGATATAACTACTGAGTATAAACCACCCAGAAGGGGCCGGGTTATGCTCATAAGTGATCGTCTACATTGAATCCCATGAAGACGAAGACTATGGCGCTTTACTACAGAAGCTTAGAGGCCCAGAGCCCAATGGCGGATTAGGGCCCATGTATGTAAACCGCCTTGAGATGTGTAACTTGTGGTGTAGGTTAGGGAGGAAGAAACCGAGATGGACACTTGTACGAGCCGACCTCGGGATTCTGTAGACCAGTCGGGCGTCAACCTATGTATATAAAGGGACGACCCGGTGGTGGTTCAGGGACAAGAAACAACAACTCGAGAACTAGGCAAAGTGTATTTGCTCCCTGGTTATCGAGACCCCATCAATTCCACCACAACTGGATCGTAGGCTTTTACCTTCACCGCAAGGGGCCGAACCAGTATAAACTCCACGTGTCCTTTGTCCGGTTTAACCCCTCTAAGCTAACCTAGTCACGATGGCTCCATGACTAAGTCCTCACACTAGGACATTTGACGTGATAATTCCATGACACCTACGCCGAGTCAAGCCGTCGAGACCCCAAGGGGAAGCGCCCAACATGGAGGAAGTGGTGAAATCCCCTCCTCCTCTCAGTTTTAGTTGATTTTTAGTACTGTTAGTGATGAACTCGGGTGACATCTTTTGTATCGGAGTATGAGACTGTGTTATCTATGCCAGATTGCTATGTTCTATGTTGAAGTACGTAGAAACTCCACTGGCATGGTTTTGTATGGATTTGAGGTAGGACATATGAGGGATGCGGCTGTAGAACAGGAGAAATGAGGTCCACCTGATCACCTTCAGCTAACACGCCCGGGCGCGTCCGCAGGCGTATGGTGGGTAAAATTTGGTGACCGCAGTTGTAGATGCTCTAACTTGTGATGTTGGATTCGGCATGAGGTGGCCCCGACAGGCGACGAGAGATACCAAGTTGGTCCAGATCGAATGTGAGATACTCCCTCTGTCCCATGATATAAAACCGTTTTGCATCTCGACCATGAGCTTGGTTCTCTGATGGTTTCAATATCATATCAGAGTGATAGGCGAAATGGTGAATGACGATCGAAGACGATTCAGAATGTCCTCTCCGCGAGCCCAATGCTTGATCGGGAGTCCCCACAGACAATCTTCTACTCATTTCTTGAGCTGAATTTTTACTCTTGTGCATTGTTGAGTAACGTGATTGTATAGGAAAGCTAGGATAGCGTAGGATATTATTCTACCTTGCCTTATACTCCAAGATGATCATGTACTCCTATATATATGCCCACGAGGCTCAAGCAATACATAACGACTATTCCACCAATCCCTCTCTCTCTTCTAACATGGTATCAGTTTCCGGGTTCTAAACCCTAGCCGCCGCCGCTTCCGCACCCGCGCGCCGCCCCCCGGGGCGGTCGGCCTCCATGGTCGCCGCCGGGGGCCGCGCTGCCCGTACCTAGGGTTTGTTCGCCGGCCGTGTTGACCGGCTTCCCTAGAGAGTCTTTTCCCTGAGCCCTTGCTCCGGGTTTTTCTCTCTCCCGCCGGTTATCTTGATCGCGCGGTTTCTTTTTGGTTTTCCGATCTACTCTGGATCGGTTTGCGTCGCCCACCACCGCTGTCGACCCCGAGCGCCTCTACTCCGACCCCGGCGTGACAAGCCGGCCTCTCCTCCGACCCGGCGACCGCGCGCGTCGAGGCGGCCTGTCAGGGCCAGCCGTCGTCCGCGCGTCGGTCCGCCCGTCGCCTTGCGCCGGCCGTCACGCCCTGCTCCGACCGGGAAACCTGCATCACCCCGACCAGGCAGCTTCGCGCCATGCGACGGCCAATCATAGCCATCGCTCGTGCGCCAGCCCGCCCATCAATCCACGTCACCCGCCTTCGCCGCGTCTGCACGGCGGCTCGGCGGTCTACCTCCCAGGCCTCGTCCTCGGCTGCATCAGACTCGTCGGCTGCCTCAAACTCGGGCGCTGCTGCTCCGTTGGTCGCACAGGCCTCACTGCCCGGGCGCCGGTGCTGCTTTGGCAGCCCGGGTGCCGGTGCTGACGTCCCACGCCGTCCGTCGTCGCCGGCCTCATCCAGGACTCCGCCACCACCACGCCTCCATCGAGCGGCGTCCCCGTCCTCGCACGTGATCGGCTTGATCACCCGCTTCCCGCCGTGATCCGCCTTATCTACGCCGCGCGACCAACCTGGCCTGTCGGTTGCGCGCGCCTCCGCAGATCCCATGAAGATTGTCCCGAGTTCAGCGCGCCCCTCCACCGATCGAGCAACGGGCTGCCGCTGTGTCGCCCCGTCAGGCCGTAGCGCCGCCGCCCCGTGGTTCTCCTCGCGGCTGCATCGACCCGTGCTTCGCCGCTGCGTCGCCTCTTCGGGTCATAGTGTCGCAATACACGGTTTCCGCCGTTGCCCCGAGGCCGTCCCCGGAGTTGCACCGCCGTTGCGTCGCCCCTTCGGGCCACAGCGTTGCGCCTGCGGTCCCCATCGCCGCCCCGAGGTCTTCTCGCCATCGCCCCGACCCTCCTGCTACCGCTGCGTCGCCCCTTCGGGCCGTAGCATCGCAGCCCGCAATCCACTCCGCCGTCACCACGCGTCGACCTCCCGTGGTATGCGCCGTGCCGTCTCCCTTGGCGCGGGAACGCCACCATCTGCGCCGGTCTTCGTCGCACTGTCACGGTTCTTCGCCTACTTCGAGTACCACCGCCGCACTCCTAACCTAGCCGCCGTCAGGCCGCCGCCGCCGCTCTTCTCTGTCCGTCACGGCCGCTACCTTCGTAGCCGCCGCAGCGCCCGTCCACCCCCTTCGGTCTTTGTCCAAGCACCAGCCCATCGCCAGCGTCGCCGTCATCTACCCTGACCACTTCGTCTACTCCGACCACCGTTGGTGACATCGGCCACGCACCGATGGACGCCGCAATCATCGTCGAGTTCTTCTCTGCTGGCCCTTCCAACTTCTTCGACATGGCGTACAGCTCGTGCAGGTCCCAGTCTACGCATGCCCGGTGCTGGCAACACCGCCGCGTGCCTTCATCCATGATGTGTCCTCGGACCTGGCAAGCCTGGTGCGGCGCTTCGTCAACTTCGTCTTCGTCCGTATACGCATGCCCGATGCTGGCAACACCGACGCGTGCCTTCGTCTATGATGTGTCCCCAGGGTTGGCAACCCCGGCGCGACGCATCGTCAACATCATCTACTTCCTGGCGCACCACTACTTCGACACCACTGCGCCCACGACTAACTCGGCGCTTCCTTGTGCCCGCGGCTCCACGGCAACTTCCTCGACAGTGGCTACTCCGACTCGACATCGACCACGGCTCCACCACCCACGCTCTCGGCTACATCGACAAACAGCAAAAAGGGCTACCTCCTGCTTGAGCAACCTCCTCGGTTTCCACTCCAGCCACGACTCTGCGATGCATCGAGCGTTACGACTGTGGGGAGGTGTATCCGTCGGTTTGCCTTCGGATTCTTCTCCAGTCTCACCGTCTGCGTCGCTACCGTTGTGAATGCGGGGATGTTGAGTAACGTGATTGTATAGGAAAGCTAGGATAGCATAGGATATTATTCTACCTTGCCTTATACTCCAAGATGATCATGTAGTCCTATATATATATGTCCACAAGGCTCAAGCAATACATAACGACTATTCCACCAATCCCTCTCTCTCTTCTAACATGCACACCCGCAAGCATGCCGCATACTCGCATTTGGTCAACCGGGCGATCGAGAGAATCGACTTTATCATTTCTCTGCACGACGACGGAGATATCCTCTAGCCTCCAGCGATCAGAAATGATATTCTTCCTCTTTCTTTAGGATAAATATAAACAAATAAACAGATAGTGAGCAGGTATGAGGAAAAACATCGATTAAATTATGGAGGCACGAGGACACGCGGAATCTTTCTTTCCCAAGAAACACCGACACGACGAGCGCAGAGTAGAACCGAAGCAACATTTCTCCTGTGCGCGTACGCGATCTGCATTTTCCAGCTTAGACGCTAATTAACGGAGACACATCCGTCATTGAGCCACTACCTTTGACAGTTTGACTCATTTGGATGATGAAACGGAGGGAAAGTTGCCTTCACGTTGCAGAGAGTAGGTTCTACTCTTTTCGTTTCATAGTATAAGAGCGTTTTTGACACCAGATGAAGAAAATAGATTTTTAATTAAAATTAATTTTTTTTCATTAGCAATAACCAATACATCGTTTGTAAGAAATGTTACAATTTCACTAACAGGCTCCTCAAACCAATCCGAAGTCGAAAAAAATCTAGCTAATCTAGCAAGTTCATGTGCTACTTTATTTGCCTCTCTATTACAATGTTCGAATTTAGTCATGATAAAATCACAAGCATAGTGATAGCAGTCATCGAAGATTGCCGCCGCCACTCCCGCTGACTGTTCTCCGTCCTGCATGGTCTCAATCACCTCCATATTGTCAGAGTTGATGATTAGGCGATTACATCCCACCCTTTGCGCTAAATTTAGCCCAAATTTGAGAGCTAAGGCCTCCGCCATGAGAACATCCGCGCAGTAGTCTATCTCCACCATTTGTCGTCTCTCAAGACTGCCCCCATTGTACCCTCCAGCAAGTCATGGTCAAAAGAGGCGTCAACATTGAGTTTCACAAAGCCCCTAGGAGGACATTGCCAACCCCCTTTTTTCATGGACGCCTTGGAAGATGATGCATTTACAAAATTATATGTAAGAGCTATGATCCCATTGAAATCTGAGTCCCATTTTGAGTTAATTCCTTGTGCACTAATTTCTGTCTTTCCCACCATAGATACAAGCTGAGAAAGCTATCATTTCTCGAACATTTTTGTACCCCATAATGTGCAGATCTTGATCTGGAAGGAGTAATAGGTATTTCAATGTTGCCTCTCCAGCACGATCAATCTCACAAGCTCTCTCAATAATCATATCCAACCCTAGCCTTTTCCAAACCTCCTTGGCTTTTCTACATAGGAAAAGCAAGTGCTTCGTATCTTCTACACCTTGAGAGCAGGTAGGGCAAGATCTTCATGTGTCTATTAGTGATTGTTGCCCGACATGGTAGAGTGCCATGTAGTGTCCGCCATAAAAAAATTGACTTTAGCCGGACAAGATAACTTCCATATCTGACACCATATAGGGTTACGTGTGCTCCGTCCCATCCCGTTGGAATATTTTAGTTTGCTATCATATTGATAGTTCCACTCCACAGAGTAAGCAGACCGTACCGAAAACATACCATTTTTCCTATAACTTCAGTCTTCAGGCAATAAAATATGTCATATTATGTTACGAAATTGGGATTGAAAGAATCCTTTGTGCGTCAATTGTCTACATAGTTTGTCTAATTAGGTCTTCATCCCAATTATTGGAGACTGGGTCAATCAAATCTACGGCTTTTGATAACAAATGCTCCCACTAGGGGTCTCCTAGTGGCGCAATTTGGGATCCAAGCATCTTCCCAAATATTGATGTTATGTCCATCCCCCACTCGCCGAATATAACCTCGCTTGAGAGTAGTGATGCCTGCCATAATGCTTTTCCAGATGAATGAAGCACCATGATTTGGTTTGGTGTTCACCAAATCACCATTAGGATAGTACTTGGCCCTTAGAATAGTAGCACACAAGGAGTCAGGATTATCAAAGAGACGCCATGCCTGTTCTGCAAGCAAAGCCAGGTTGAAACAGTGAATGTCACGGAATCCCATTCCTCGGTTCAATGCATCCTCTTCTGGTTCTCCTCATCTCCCCACCAGAAATGCGCCATCTCATCAATGATTCCTTTAGAAACTTTTTTAGGAATTTCAAAGACCGACATTGCATAGGTAGGTATGGCTTGGATCACCGCCTTTAATAGGATCTCCTTTACGCCAAATAGTCCACCGTCACAGTTCATGTCAATAGGGTCACATCCCAAAAATGCATTCCACATTCGGATACATCAAATTAGAAACCTAAAATCCATATTATTACACGCAATGCAGCGATCTTTGAGCGAAACTTCGTCCGATTCCGCTCCCCGCTCGCTTGGCTCCGCCCTGGCCATGTCCCGTGGCCGGCTGCGCTCTTCAAAGTGTTGGTCCGATCAACGGCAAGGTAGAATATGTTGGAAATATGAGCAATTTACCGAATGATTTTATTAACAGAAATACTAGATAAAGCATGACTAAAATAGCGAATATAAAGCAAGTCATGCAATCTGACAGAGAGAAGGTAAACATCGTCTGCATATATGAACTTGAGCTAAACTCATCTAGAACAGACACTAGATGAAGTTGCTTATACGACATAGAACCTAATATACGTAGGGCAGAAACTAGAGCCAAGAACTGTAGCAGGACTTCTAACAGAAAGGAGAAGAACACATACGGCACAGCAGAAGTAGAAGCGCTAGACTTGGGGTCGGTGTCCTCGCCTGCCATGTTGTTGAGGAGGTCGTGGACGTCGGGGAAGAAGTCGTCGTCGGGGAAGTAGTTGTCGGCGACCGGATCGTTCGTGATGAAGCAGCCAGTAGTCGCGCTGAGCGCTCCCCAAAAACCTTATCACCCTTCTCCCGTACAGGACTCAAAAGGTGCGGTCTCGGAGGCCTACTGTCCCGACGTGCGGTGCACGCCGCAAGCCGGGATGAGGAAGAATGTAGCAGCACTGCAGTGTTCAGGAACTTGTGGCGAGAGGAGGAAGAGATTCTGGTGCGTCTCTCTGGGAGGAACGACCTCCCTATTATAGGCGCAAGAGAAGAAGGCGAGACGCTGCGCTAGGAGCTGAAGAGAACAAGGGAGACGAAACGAACAGGCAGCAGGCGAAGAGGTGCACCATTTGTATCCAATCTCCACTACAGCAAAACGTTTCAGCTTTCGCGTGCCCTTTCGTATACCCGTAGTGCGTGGCAAAATTTACATCGGCTCGGCTCATTCCCGCAACCCGCGGCACATCGTGACGAGGCATGGCGTGGCGTGGCGTGGCGGGCAGCGGAGGAGGAGCGCGCGTGGATGTCCCTCTTGTTCTCATGCTCATACAAGTGGGGAAGGAGCCTTCCTTATAAAGAGGTCCAACTCCCTCTAAACTAGCAAGGTGGGACTAAACTTTAGTTCCACCTCTTGCCTTGCACGAGTGGGCTGGGTGGGCCTCTAGGATTTATTAGGAATTTCTGAAACCCCAAATAGACAAAAATTCCAGCAATCCCCCACCAGATCCCAGAGGCACACAAAATTTGCCTTTGGTTCCAAAACATTGTTTTATATACCGGTACTACAGTGGAGACTGTTAAGTTGAACTTCCACCTAGAACTCTTTGCTACACTAGTAAGCAACTTGAACAGTGGACTGGGCCTTGAACTGCAAGTTTTCTGCTAATCTAGCTTCACATAAAGCCTTGACCGATACGTGGCTACCGTGGGTCTTCCCCGTGGGTGGAGCTTATGCGTCATACTCTATGACCTTTCATGAGTTTACTAGAGAGAACCCTACTCTCATAGATTGCGACGTTTAACAATCAGACTCATATAGGTGCGTTCTTCAAAAGATGTTCTGCAGGACAACATCTCTGCTTCAAAGAGCCACTTAGAAAACATTAAGATATACATCAACCTGCCATGCAGATTAGGAGAGTATTGCATCTTCATGGAGTGGTATTTTAACAGTAAGGATACTCTCCTCCCAGTTGACCAACAGCTTGTCTTCCACATCTAATTCACGGGATCTCCGATCACAAAGAATAGGTTACCACTGTGAACAACTCATATTGTGGGTCTCATACCCATCTCCCTCGATGCATTATCTATCACATTACGTGATAGACCCTTAGTAAAAGGATCTGCCAGATTTTTAGATGTTTGGATATAATCCAATGCAATAACTCCGGACTTTTTCATTTTTCTGACAGACTTTTACCTTCTCTGAACGTGTCTTGATGACTTCATGTTATCCTTTGAGCTGCTCACTTTCGTGATCACAGTTTGATTGTCGCAGTTCATAAGGACACCCGGTACAGGTTTCTCAACAATCGGCAAGTCATTCAAGAGCCGACGAAGCCAATCTGCTTTGACCATAGTTGTATCTAGTGCTGTGAGTTCTGCTTCCATTATTGACCTCGTTAAGATGGTCTTCTTGCAAGACTTCCAAGAAACAGCGCCACCTCCATGAGTGAATACATAACCGCTCGTGGCCTTTATCTCATCAGCATCTGAGATCTAGTTTTAGTCACTATACCCTTCAAGCACCTTTGGATGCCCAGTGTAGTGTTCCATAATTCGCAGTGCCTTTCAAATAATGCAAAACTCTCTCTAGAGCTTTCCAATGCACATCTCCTGGTTTTGAAACAAACCGACTCAGTTTGCTAACAGCAAAAGAGATGTCAAGTCTTGTAGCACTTGCTAAGTACATAAGCGAGCCAATAATCTGAGAATACTTCAATTGATCTCTAGCAATTCTTTGATTCTTTTGAAGCAGCACGCTAGCATCATATGGTGTTGGAGAGGGCTTGCAGTCACTATAGCCAAAGCGACTCAAGATCTTTTCCACATAGTGAGATTGAAGCAATGTAATCCCACCATCTTCGTCTCTCAACAACTTGATGTTCCGAATGACATCAGCCACTCCTAAATCCTTCATCTCAAAACAGCGAGATAGGAAATCCTTGACCTCCTTAATAACATTCAGATTTGTTCCGAAAATCAGTATGTCATCAACATACAAGCAAAGCATAACTCCCTCGCCCCCACCATGGCGATAGTACACACATTTATCAGCTTCGTTCACAACAAAGCCTGCAGGTGGTAAAGTTCTTTCGAACTTCTCATGCCACTGTTTGGGTGCTTGCTTGAGTCCATACAAAGACTTCAGCAACTTGCACACTTTCCCTTCCTGACCATCTATTACAAACCCATCTGGTTGTTCTATATAAATTTCCTCATCCAACTCTCCATTTAGGAAAGCAGTCTTAACATCCATTTGATGAACGAGAAGACCATGTGAGGCAGCTACTGAAAGTAGAACTCGAATAGTGGTCAGTCGAGCCACAGGTGAGTAAGTATCAAAGAAGTCTTCACCTTTCTTTTGAGTATAACCCTTTGCCACGAGCCGAGCCTTGTACTTTTCAATAGTACCATCAGGCCTAAGCTTCTTCTTGAATACCCATTTGCATCCTATAGGTTTGCAGCCATAAGGACGATCAGTTATCTCCCAAGTTTCATTCACCAAGATGGAATCCATCTCGCCGGGAACCGCTTCCTTCCAGTAGTCAGCATCTTCAGATGCATAGGCCTCCGAAATAGAACTGGGAGTGTCATCTATGAGATACACAAGAAAATCATCACCAAAGTACTTTGCAGTCCTCTGTCTCTTGCTCCTAGTAGGAACTTCATTGTTTTCCTCCACGGGACTTTCAAACTGTTCCATCGAAATGGCAGGTTCGGTAATTGTAACTGGTTCCTGATTCGATGAACTAGGCATCTCCTAATTAGATGAGGTAGCAATATCCTTCATGGGAAAGATATCTTCAAAGAAAGTCGCATCATTCGACTCCATGATCGTACCGACATGCATGTCAGGTACCTCAGATTTTACAACCAAGAATCTATAGCCAATGCTATGAAAAGCATATCCCAGGAAAACACAATCCACAGTTTTGGGTCCCAGCTTCCGCTTCCTTGGAATTGGCACATTGACTTTCACCAAACAACCCCAGGTTCATAGATAAGAGAGCTTTAACCTTTTCTTCTCCCATTCCTCGAATGGAGTTATCTCTTTGTTCTTTGTGGGAACTCGGTTTAGGACATGACATGCAGTCAATATTGCCTCCCCCCACCATGCCTTGGAGAGACCCGATGTGTCTAACATGGCGTTAACCAAATCAGTTAGAGTACGGTTCTTCCTTTCGGCCACCCCATTTGACTGAGGTGAGTAGGGAGGCATCCTCTCATGGATTATACCATGTTCCGCACAAAAAGCATCAAATTCATTGGAAAAATACTCTCCACCACGGTCGGACCTAAGCCTCTTGATTTTTCGATCAAGTTGGTTTCCCACTTCAGCTTTATAGATCTTGAAAAAGTTCAAAGCCTCATCCTTAGATTTCAGAAGATACACACGGCAGTATCTAGTGGAGTCATCAATTAACGTCATGAAATATTTCTTTCCACCTTTTGTCAAAACACCATTCATTTCACATAGATCTGAATGTATAAGTTCTAGTGGTGCAAGATTTCTTGTCACCGCAGTCACGTGAGACTTACGAGGTTGCTTAGCTTGCACACACACTTGACACTTAGATCCCTTGACAGTGGTGAAACTAGGGATTAAGTTCAACTTTGCTAGTTGCGACATGCAACCAAAGTTAACATGACAAAGACGTGAATGCCACATATTTGATTCACTATTGTTGCAAATATGATTAACAACTTTATTGCAAACGTCTGATAAAGGTAAACGAAATAGGCCTCCTGACTCATAGCCTTTACCAACAAAGTTTCCATACTTGGATATTACAAATTTATTCGACTCAAAGACAAGCTTGTAGCCATCTCTACACAGAAGAGATCCGCTAACAAGATTTTTATTGATGGAGGAGACATAATGTACGTTCTTCAGCCGCACGATCTTCCCCGAAGTAAACTTCAGATCGACCGTGCCAACACCACGAACAGAAGCACTTGAACCGTTGCCCATCAGCACGGTTGAAGTCCCTGCGGTCTGATAAGACGAAAACATGGAAATATCACCGCATACATGCACATTAGCACCCGTGTCAATCAACCAATCAGGAGAATGACATACTGAAAGAATAGTGCGAAATATACCATACCCAACATCCTTCATGTCAGTGTCTCCAATGACAACATTAGCGGTCTTGCCGCCTTTCCCAGGATGACGCTTGTCATAGCGATTAGGACAACTAGGAGCCCAATGATCAGGATCTCCACACACATGACAAGCACCTTTCTTCTTGCCATTCTTCTTCTTGAAGTTCGTGTGTTGCACAGCCTTGTTCTTCCCATCAAACTTGCCCTTGTTCTTGAACTTGTGGGGCTGGAAGTTCTGCTTCTGTACCACATTGGCACTAGATCCTCCCTCAATACCTCGAGCACGTGTGTCCTTTGCTCTCGCCTTTTCTTCCACATCAAGAGTACCAATGAGATCCAGAACGGAAAACTCCTGTCTCTTATGCTTCAGTAAGGTAGCAAAGTTCCTCCATGAAGGAGGAAGCTTATTAATGATACCCCCAGGCAACAAACTTGTCCGGTAGCATGCAATTGAAGTGCTCAAGTTCTCTAGCAAATGACTGTATCTCATGAGCCTGCTCAACCACGGAGCGCTCTTCAATCATCCTGTAATCATAGAATTGCTCCATGATGTACAGCTCAGTGCCGGCATCCGAGACCCCAAACTTGGCCTCGAGTGCGTCCCACATATCTTTTCCATTATCAATTGACGCATAAGCATCAACAATATTCTCACCAAGAACACTTAAGAGAGCAGCCTTAAACAAGGTATCCATTTTCTGAAAAGCTTGTGCCTGTTGGGCATCTTGCTCTCCTTCAGGTTTGCCAAGAGTGGCGCCATAGCAACTCATGATTTGAAACCATAAGACTGCTCTCACGCGCCACCTCTTATAGTGGATACCCTCAAACATAGGAGGTCTCATGGAAGCAGCAAAACCACTCGGGGTAAATTGCCTATAATAAGGTTTTTGGATTATTGGAAATATGAGCAATTTACCGAATGATTTTATTAACAGAAATACTGGTTAAAGCATGACTAAAATAGCAAATATAAAGCAAGTCATGCAATCTGACAGAGAGAAGGTAAACATCGTCTGCATATATGAACTTGAGCTAAACTCATCTAGAACAGACACTAGATGAAATTGCTTATACGACATAGAACCTAACATACGTAGGGCAGAAACTAGAGCCAAGAAATGTAGCAGGACTTCTAACAGAAAGGAGAAGAACACGTACGGCACAGCAGCAGCAGAAGCGCTAGACTTGGGGTCGGTGTCCTCGCCTGCCATGTCGTTGAGGAGGTCATGGACGTCGGGGAAGAAGTCGTCGTCGGGGAAGTAGTCGTCGGCGACCGGATCATTCGTGATGAAGCAGCCAGTAGTCGCGCTGAGCACTCCCCAAAAACCTTATCGCCCTTCTCCCGTACAGGACTCAAAAGGTGTGGTCTCGGAGGCCTACTGTCCCGATGTGCGGTGCACGCTGCAAGCCGGGATGAGGAAGAACGTAGCAGCAGCGCAGTGTTCAGGAACTTGTGGCGAGAGGAGGAAGAGATTCTCTGGGAGGAGCGACCTCCCTTTTATAGGCGCAAGAGAAGAACGAGGGAGACGAAACGAACAGGCAGCAGGCGAAGATGTGACGCCCGGGTAATTAAGCTACAGTGACCCTCTGCTAATGATGCCACGTCACCTCGTTTATAGTTGCTAATCTCGAGTTAGTTCGAAACCAATTCAAATTCAAATTCAAAAAAATAGGCAAACAATAAAAGCTTTCAAATATTAGAACTAAAATGTTCGGAGTGAACCAAATATTGCATAGATAATTATGGGGGAAAAACCACACATGCATAAAATGTTTAAATAATATGAGATGGGTAAAACAGCAGCAAAACAATTATTTTAAATGCTTTTAAATACTAAACAAATGTTAATCTAGTTTATATAATCACCAAACTTTTTGTAGTAGGTGGCCTGTGTTGTTATGCTAATTTAGGAGTAGGAGTTATATCTTTGTAAAGCTGTTTCGCTAACTAAAATAAATAAAATAGAAAAGGAAAATAATAAAAACAAAAGAAATTAAAAGCCCCCCCTCACTGGGCCTCGGCCCAGCTGGCCATCCAACTGGGCCAACCCACCTAGCCCAGCCGGCCCACCCCCGGCTATAACCCCCCCCCCCACTACCAGAAACCCTAACCCCATTCCCCCA